>NW_022266020.1:45000-75000 GCF_002021735.2 Oncorhynchus kisutch | reverse complement strand
CTTCCACAAAGCTGTGAATGAGCTGATAGACAAGGCAAGAAGGGCCTTCTATGCCATCAAAAGCAACATCAAATTCAACATGCCAATTAGAATCTTGCTAAAAAATCCTTGAATAATTTATAGAACCCATTTCCCTCTATGGTTGTGAGGTCTGGGGTCCACTCACCATCCGAGAATTAACAAAATGGGACAAACACCCAATTGAGAATCTGCAAGCAGAATTCTACAAAAAGCTGGTCCTGGGGCTCTGTTCACAAACACAAACAGACCCCACAGAGACCCAGGACAGCAACACAATTAGACCCAAGCAAATCATTAGAAAACAAAAAGATAATTACTTGACACATTGGAGAGAAGTAACAAAAAACAGACTAAACTAGAATGTTATTCGGCCCTAAACAGAGAGTACACAGTGGCAGAGTACCTGACCACTGGACTGACCCAAATTTAAGGAAAACTTTGACTATGTACAGACTCAGTGAGCATAGCCTTGCTATTGAGAAAGGCCGCCGTAGGCAGACATGGCTCTGTGCACACTGCCCACAAAATGAGGGGGAAACTGAGCTGCACTTCCTAACCTCCTGCCAAATGTATGTGACGAGAAGCAGGTACGAGGAGTTGACATTTAATTAGAAACAGACAAAGATCAAGACAGAAACAGCATCAGCACACGGATACAAAATGACAAACGACAATCAATGCAGCAGCGGAGAACAGGGCTGGGGAACTGACAAATATAGGAGAGGTAATAAACAGGTGATTGAGTTCAGGTGAGTCCAATAATCGCTGATGCGAGTGACGAGGGAAGGCAGGTGTGTGTAATAATGGTGGCAGGAGTGTGTAATAATGGTGGCAGGAGTGTGTAATAATGGTGGCAGGAGTGTGTAATAAGGGTGGCAGGAGTGTGTAATAATGGTGGCAGGAGTGTGTAATAATGGTGGCAGGAGTGTGTAATAATGGTGGCAGGAGTGTGTAATAATGGTGGCAGGAGTGTGTAATAATGGTGGCAGGAGTGTGTAATAATGGTGGCAGGAGTGCGTAATAATGGTGGCAGGAGTGTGTAATAATGGTGGCAGGAGTGTGTAATAATGGTGGCAGGAGTGTGTAATAATGGTGGCAGGAGTGTGTAATAATGGTGGCAGGAGTGTGTAATAATGGTGGCAGGAGTGTGTAATAATGGTGGCAGGATTGTGTAATAATGGTGGCAGGAGTGTGTAATAATGGTGGCAGGAGTGTGTAATAATGGTGGCAGGAGTGTGTAATAAGGGTGGCAGGAGTGTGTAATAATGGTGGCAGGAGTGTGTAATAATGGTGGCAGGAGTGTGTAATCCTGGGGGAAGAGCGGGCGCAGGCGTGACAGTATGACAATATTAGAGACACATATTGCCCTCAGATTACACAGACCCACAAAGAATTAGAAAACAAACCCAATTTTGATGAACTCCCATTTCTACTAAGTAAAATACCACCGTGTGCCATCACAGCAGCAAGACTTGTGACCTGTTGCCACAAGAAAAGGGCAACCAGTGAAGAACAAACACCATTGTAAATACAACCCATATTTAGGTCTATTTATTTTACTATATGCACATCGTTACAACACTGTATATATACATACAATGACATTTCACTTTTGATTATTATCTACTTCACTAGCTTTGGCAATGTTAACATAGGTTTCCCATGACAATCGAGCCCTGGAATTGAAGAGACACTGAGAGAGAGAGAGACCCGAGAGAGACCAGAGAGAGAGACAGAGAGACAGTGCCCCAACTGACAGTTACTTACAGAACCATTGAGTTGGCCCGACATGGATGACCCGTAGCGGTATGCACAAATATTTGCCCACAGTTTGGCGGTAGTGGATTTCACACCGCCTCAGTGCTTGAGAATGTCTCATTTGATTTCACACCCCGAGCCTTCCTTCCATTCTGTAACGCTCCACTAACACAGAACAGGCTTAAACCTATGTTGTCGAAGCCTGGTATCAAAACTGATATGCTCCGTTTCAAGTTGTCTTAGTCACATGGTATCCCTCGTCCAACGAAATGCTTACTTGCAGATTCTTTGTCATCAATGCAACAACAATAATAAATAACAACAAGTAAGAATATGAACATAAAGTAAATGGCTCAGTAGAATAGAATAAACATTTTAGCATAAGTATAAAACAGGATTGTCCAATATTTACATGTGTATTGGGGATGGGGGCCAGGGCATAAACTGAGTCTGGCAGCACTAGTTGGGATGTGTGGGTCTGCCCGACAGTAAGGGAGAGAACAGCTCGTATCTGGGATGTGTGGGTCTGCCCGACGGTAAGGGAGAGAACAGCTCGTATCTGGGATATGTGGGTCTGCCCGACGGTAAGGGAGAGTACAGCTCGCCGCTGGGATGTGTGGGTCTGCTCGACGGTAAGGGAGAGAACAGCTCGTATCTGGGATGTGTGGGTCTGCACAACGGTAAGGGAGAGAACAGCTTGTATCTGGGATGTGTGGGTCTGCCCGGTGGTAAGGGAGAGAACAGCTCGTATCTGGGATGTGTGGGTCTGCCCAACGGTAAGGGAGAGAACAGCTCGTGGCTGGGATGTGTGGGTCTGCCCGACGGTAAGGGAGAGAACAGCTTGTATCTGGGATGTGTGGGTCTGCCCGACAGTAAGGGAGAGAACAGCTCGTATCTGGGATGTGTGGGTCTGCCCGACGGTAAGGGAGAGAACAGCTCGTATCTGGGATGTGTGGGTCTGCCCGACGGTAAGGGGGAGTACAGCTCGCCGCTGGGATGTGTGGGTCTGCTCGACGGTAAGGGAGAGAACAGCTCGTATCTGGGATGTGTGGGTCTGCCCAACGGTAAGGGAGAGAACAGCTTGTATCTGGGATGTGTGGGTCTGCCCGGTGGTAAGGGAGAGAACAGCTCGTATCTGGGATGTGTGGGTCTGCCCAACGGTAAGGGAGAGAACAGCTCGTGGCTGGGATGTGTGGGTCTGCCCGACGGTAAGGGAGAGAACAGCTTGTATCTGGGATGTGTGGGTCTGCCCGACGGTAATGGAGAGAACAGCTCGTATCTGGGATGTGTGGGTCTGCCCGACGGTAAGGGAGAGAACAGCTCGTCGCTGGGATGTGTGGGTCTGCCCAACGGTAAGGGAGAGAACAGCTCGTATCTGGGATGTGTGGGTCTGCCCGATGGTAAGGGAGAGAACAGCTCGTATCTGGGATGTGTGGGTCTGCCCGACTGTAAGGGAGAGAACAGCTCGTATCTGGGATGTGTGGGTCTGCCCGACGGTAAGGGAGAGAACAGCTCGTATCTGGGATGTGTGGGTCTGCCCAACGGTAAGGGAGAGAACAGCTTGTATCTGGGATGTGTGGGTCTGCCCGACGGTAAGGGAGAGAACAGCTTGTATCTGGGATGTGTGGGTCTGCTCAACGGTAAGGGAGAGGACAGCTCGTATCTGGGATGTGTGGGTCTGCCCAACGGTAAGGGAGAGAACAGCTCGTCGTTGGGATGTGTGGGTCTGCCCAACGGTAATGGAGAGAACAGCTCGTATCTGGGATGTGTGGGTCTGCCCAACGGTAAGGGAGAGAACAGCTCGTATCTGGGATGTGTGGGTCTGCCAAACGGTAAGGGAGAGGACAGCTTGTATCTGGGATGTGTGGGTCTGCCCGACGGTAAGGGAGAGAACAGCTTGTATCTGGGATGTGTGGGTCTGCCCGACGGTAAGGGAGAGAACAGCTCGTATCTGGGATGTGTCGGTCTGCCCAACGGTAAGGGAGAGAACAGCTCGTATCTGGGATGTGTGGGTCTGCTCAACGGTAAGGGAGAGAACAGCTTGTATCTGGGATGTGTGGGTCTGCCCAACGGTAAGGGAGAGAACAGCTCGTATCTGGGATGTGTGGGTCTGCCCGACGGTAAGGGAGAGTACAGCTCGCCGCTGGGATGTGTGGGTCTGCTCGACGGTAAGGGAGAGAACAGCTCGTATCTGGGATGTGTGGGTCTGCCCAACGGTAAGGGAGAGAACAGCTCGTATCTGGGATGTGTCGGTCTGCCCAACGGTAAGGGAGAGAACAGCTCGTCGCTGGGATGTGTGGGTCTGCCCGACAGTAAGGGAGAGAACAGCTCGTATCTGGGATGTGTGGGTCTGCCCGACGGTAAGGGAGAGAACAGCTCGTATCTGGGATGTGTGGGTCTGCCCGACGGTAAGGGAGAGTACAGCTCGCCGCTGGGATGTGTGGGTCTGCTCGACGGTAAGGGAGAGAACAGCTCGTATCTGGGATGTGTGGGTCTGCCCAACGGTAAGGGAGAGAACAGCTTGTATCTGGGATGTGTGGGTCTGCCCGGTGGTAAGGGAGAGAACAGCTCGTATCTGGGATGTGTGGGTCTGCCCAACGGTAAGGGAGAGAACAGCTCGTGGCTGGGATGTGTGGGTCTGCCCGACGGTAAGGGAGAGAACAGCTTGTATCTGGGATGTGTGGGTCTGCCCGACGGTAATGGAGAGAACAGCTCGTATCTGGGATGTGTGGGTCTGCCCGACGGTAAGGGAGAGAACAGCTCGTCGCTGGGATGTGTGGGTCTGCCCAACGGTAAGGGAGAGAACAGCTCGTATCTGGGATGTGTGGGTCTGCCCGATGGTAAGGGAGAGAACAGCTCGTATCTGGGATGTGTGGGTCTGCCCGACTGTAAGGGAGAGAACAGCTCGTATCTGGGATGTGTGGGTCTGCCCGACGGTAAGGGAGAGAACAGCTCGTATCTGGGATGTGTGGGTCTGCCCAACGGTAAGGGAGAGAACAGCTTGTATCTGGGATGTGTGGGTCTGCCCGACGGTAAGGGAGAGAACAGCTTGTATCTGGGATGTGTGGGTCTGCTCAACGGTAAGGGAGAGGACAGCTCGTATCTGGGATGTGTGGGTCTGCCCAACGGTAAGGGAGAGAACAGCTCGTCGTTGGGATGTGTGGGTCTGCCCAACGGTAATGGAGAGAACAGCTCGTATCTGGGATGTGTGGGTCTGCCCAACGGTAAGGGAGAGAACAGCTCGTATCTGGGATGTGTGGGTCTGCCAAACGGTAAGGGAGAGGACAGCTTGTATCTGGGATGTGTGGGTCTGCCCGACGGTAAGGGAGAGAACAGCTTGTATCTGGGATGTGTGGGTCTGCCCGACGGTAAGGGAGAGAACAGCTCGTATCTGGGATGTGTCGGTCTGCCCAACGGTAAGGGAGAGAACAGCTCGTATCTGGGATGTGTGGGTCTGCTCAACGGTAAGGGAGAGAACAGCTTGTATCTGGGATGTGTGGGTCTGCCCAACGGTAAGGGAGAGAACAGCTCGTATCTGGGATGTGTGGGTCTGCCCAACGGTAAGGGAGAGAACAGCTCATATCTGGGATGTGTGGGTCTGCCCAACGGTAAGGGAGAGAACAGCTCGTATCTGGGATGTGTGGGTCTGCCCAACGGTAAGGGAGAGAACAGCTTGTATCTGGGATGTGTGGGTCTGCTCGACGGTAAGGGAGAGCACAGCTTGTATCTGGGATGTGTGGGTCTGCTCGACGGTAAGGGAGAGAACAGCTCGTATCTGGGATGTTGTGGGTCTGCCCGACGGTAAGGGAGAGAACAGCTTGTATCTGGGAGGTGTGGGTCTGCCCAACGGTAAGGGAGAGAACAGCTCGTATCTGGGATGTGTGGGTCTGCCCGACGGTAAGGGAGAGAGGATGAAGACAGAGAGGATGAAGACGGAGAGTAAGAGAGGATGAAGACGGGGAGGAAGAGAGGATGAAGATGGGGAGGAAGATAGGATGAAGATGGAGAGGAAGAGAGGATGAAGACAGAGCGGAAGAGAGGATAAAGACAGAGAGGATGAAGACAGAGAGGATGAGAGGATGAAGACAGAGAGGAAGAAGACGAGGAGGATGAAGATGGAGAGTAAGACAGGATGAAGACAGGGAGGAAGAGACGATGAAGACGGAGAGGATGAAGATGAAGATGGAGAGGAAGAAGACAGAGAGGATGAAGACGGAGAGTAAGAGAGCATGAAGACGGGGAGGAAGAGAGGATGAAGATGGAGAGGAAGATAGGATGAAGACGGAGAGGAAGAGAGGATGAAGACAGAGAGGAAGAGAGGATAAAGACAGAGAGGATGAAGACGGAGAGGATGAAGATGGAGAGTAAGAGAGTATGAAGATGGGGAGGAAGAGAGGATGAAGACGGAAAGTAAGAGAGGATGAAGTCAGAGAGGATGAAGATGGGGAGAAAGAGAGGATAAAGACAGATAGGGTGAAGACAAGGAGTAAAAAAGGATGAAGACAGAGAGTAAGAGAGGATGAAGACTGGGAGGAAGACACAGCAGACATAGTAAATAGACTCGGGGAGAGAGAGGAGGAGATGGAGAAGAAAATTGTAGAAAGGGAGAGAGAGAGCAAGAGCGAGAGAGAAAGAGAGAGACAGAGAGACAGAGAATTGATATTGAAAATGAAATTGAATTGAGACAA
The DNA here is from genome assembly GCF_002021735.2 of Oncorhynchus kisutch. Classification (NCBI taxonomy): domain Eukaryota; kingdom Metazoa; phylum Chordata; class Actinopteri; order Salmoniformes; family Salmonidae; genus Oncorhynchus; species Oncorhynchus kisutch. The sequence goes on along the minus strand of NW_022266020.1, from coordinate 68,533 downwards.
AAGGAATAGGAGAGGAGATAGAGAAGTCTGTCTGTGTGTGTGTGTGTGTGTGTGTGTGTGTGTGTGTGTGTGTGTGTGTGTGTGTGTGTGTGTGTGTGTGTGTGTGTGTGTGTGTGTGTGTGTGTGTGTGTGTGTGTGTGTGTGTGTGTGTGTGTGTGCGTGCGTGCATGTGCATTCAGGTGTGCACACATATTTGTGTCAGCCTGTGGGTGTGAGTGAGTGCATACGTGAGTTCTTGCATGTGAGTGGGCGGTGAGGGCTCCATGCTGTGTTGTGGTGGGTGTGTCATCCATCCAGCCCGGCGTGAGTAGGAAACGTGGGATTCCAGCGTTCAATAGGGGGATTAGTCCCACCCCACTGCAGCAGCCCAGAGACAGGAAGTAGAACTCTGCAGGGACAGGGTGACCAGCACAGCCAGACCCGGACACACTCACGGCGTGTGTGTGTGTGTGTGTGCGTGTGCGCGTGTGAGTGCGTGTGTGTGTGTGTGTGTGTGCGTGTGTGTGTGCCTGTGTAGGTGCTATTCCGAGTCAGGTCTGGCTGCACTAAAACCAGCCTTGTCTTGGAGCAACAGGAGGAGGGTGTGTCAGACATTTTGCCTCTCTCCAGTCTCTCTTAAACATCTCAAAACTTTAAAACTCTTCTGATTCATCCTAACTGATGCAACAGTAACTACAGAGACATGTGGTTAAAAAGCCAAGTTAACTTGGTGTTGAACATTAATGATTGGTTGTGTCGTGAAACATCCACATTCCAGTAGAATCCATTCCAGATGGGCATTAAGAGTGGGTTTAGTGGGTTTAGTCTCTCCCCTGGTAAAACTGTCCAATCCCTGGTGACTTTACTGCCACTCAGCAGCATGCCTAATCCCCTGGTATGTTGTTTATTTACTTCCTGTTGTTAATTTCCTGGGCTGGCTGTTTTGTGGTTCCTGCAGGCAGAGCAGCTGGGCGGCCATTTTGGAATTCACAACATGGCTGTTTCCTCCATGGGAGAGCTGTGGCTTCAAAAGCTTTTAAAGCCTGTAGCTGTTGCCACCTTCCCCACAAGCTATTGACTTATTTAAATGGGTAAAACAACTTTATTGACTTTAAATGTTAGTACACTGCATGGTTACTGCTATCCTCTTATGTAAGTATTGTGACAGGGCCAGTGTGACCGTAATGATCGTAATCGCCAACATTCTGAACCATGCCAGTACATTACAGCTAAGTGTAACGGTATTCGTCTGAAGAAGAGCGCAGCGTGGTAAATGTTCATGCGTTCTTTATTAAAACTAAACACTATGACAAAATAACAAAGGGAATTATCGAAACAGTCCTGAAAGGTACTAAACAGAAATTAACTACCCACAAAAACCCTGTGGGAAAAAGCTACCTAAGTATGGTTCCCAATCAGAGACAACTATAGACAGCTGTCCCTGATTGAGAACCACACCCGGCCAAAACAAAGAAATACAAAAACATAGAAAAGGGAACATAGAATATCCACCCAAATCACACCCTGACTCTAAGGTCAGGACGTGACACTAAGGTTTTCCATAGAGTTCTGTCACAGTCTGGTAGGCCTAAATAGCTGTAGTTTTTTGATAAAGGCGTTTTTGTGTTGTCTCTGAGTAGCCATTGAGGACCACAGGAACCCAGTAACCCAGTATTTATATGTGCCCAGTGAGGACCACAGGAACCCAGTAACCCAGTATTTATATGTGCACAGTGAGGACCACAGGAACCCACTAACCCAGTATTTATATGTGCCCAGTGAGAACCACAGGAACCCAGTAACCCAGTACTTACATGTGCCCAGTGAGAACCGCAGGAACCCAGTATTTACATGTGCCCAGTGAGGACCACAGGAACCCAGTAACCCAGTATTTATAAGTGCCCAGTGAGGACCACAGTAACCCACTAACCCAGTATTTACATGTGCCCAGTGAGGACCACAGGAACCCAGTAACCCAGTTTTTTCCCAGTGCCAGCCTTGAGACACAGAGATAGCCATCTCCAGCCCAGCCAGACCTTGTTGGGTTCAACTGACCTTGCATCTGTGGAATAAAGAGATCTAATTGTTCGCAGACACAAACACACACACACGGAGTACCAGCAGAGAACTGAATGTATTGAGAGTCAACATTGATTTGGGAAGATGGGACTCATTTGGTTTCTCTGTGGGGATTCATAGAAGTCATTCGGCGGGACCAATATTATATCCTGCAGGGATTCTGATCACAAGACTGAATGAATCACATCTTTAGACATGGGGAGACAGACACCCTATTCACAAGCCAGATCTGATCTCACTAGCCTTGTCCCAGACGTGATCTCACTAGCCTGGTCCCAGATCTGATCTCACTAGCCTGGTCTCAGATCTGATCTCACTATCCTGGTCCCAGATCTGATCTCACTAGCCTGGTCCCAGATCTGATCTCACTAGCCTGGTCCCAGATCGGATCTCACTAGCCTTGTCCCAGACGTGATCTCACTAGCCTGGTCCCAGATCTGATCTCACTAGCCTGGTCCCAGATCTGATCTCACTAGCCTTGTCCCAGACGTGATCTCACTAGCCTGGTCCCAGATCTGATCTCACTAGCCTGGTCCCAGATCTGATCTCACTAGCCTTGTCCCAGACGTGATCTCACTAGCCTGGTCCCAGATCAGATCTCAGTAGAAACACAGTGTGGACAGAAGGAGAGAGAACGACGAGAGAGAGAAGTAGAAACACAGAGAAAGGATATAACGAAAGGAGAGAGAGCAGAGAGGGGGGGCAATAGAGAGAAAGAGAGAGGGGGGCAATAGAGAGAAAGAGAGAGGGGGGAAATAGAGAGATGGAGAGAGAGGGGAGAGAACTTTTGTGAGTGTAATGTTTACTGTTAATTTTATTGTTTATTTCACTTTTGTTTATTATCTAGTGTACTTGCTTTGGCAATGTTAACATGTCTTTCCCATGCCAATAAAGCCCGTAAATTGAGTTGTATTGAATTAGAGAGAGAGAGGAGAGGAGAGGAGAGGAGAGGAGAGGAGAGGAGAGGAGAGGAGAGGAGAGGAGAGGAGAGGAGAGGAGAGGAGAGGAGAGGAGAGGAGAGGAGAGGAGAGGAGAGGAGAGGAGAGGAGAGTGAGGATAGATGGAGTGGGGCGACTGATATCCTTGCGTGTAACACAAACTCTGTTTTGTAGTACACGTTTTGACATCAAGGCCGTTTCCACTGTGGGCAAACTGATAGCATATCCTACAATCAATAAGAGTGTAGCAGAGGTGGTTCGTTGAACTGCGCTCCTTTTGACCTTTACATAAAACCCAAATACCCATGTTGGTTGAAAAGTCTATGGGCTTTAGCTCAGTGAGAGAATACAGTCTTGAGGAACTCCGTCCAGAACCAGACGGTTACATGCACTAGTCAGAACCATGGCCTTGGTTCAACCTGGGAAGACAGTACTTCAGGTCACCACCCACGGGGCTAGCGCTCACTAGCTAGCTACTTCACATCTGCTGTACGTGAGCTGCTGTTCACCCTTATCTTTGTCAAATAGAATCCATCTGTCCATTCCCTTAACCTGTCAACTTTCACCTACCCTTAACTTCATCACTGACCTACATTCAGTCTTCCTTCACTGCTCCCACCTATGAAAGTGACTGGCGTCGTTATTTATGAGTCTGTTGATAGCTTTGCCTGTCCTCTCCACGTCCTCACACCTCCACACACACACATTTCCATTCTGCGTTGGTCGTTTACTAAAAGGAGGAAGGAGAAGATGCCTGTCCTCTCCACGTCCTCACACCTCCACACACACACATTTCCATTCTGCGTTGGTCATTTACACAAAGGAGGAAGGAGAACATTCCTGTCCGTCACAAAATACTAACATTTTCACCAAACTCCAAAACTAGATCCTATTTGACCAAAATCATTCCACTATCCTGGCAATTCTGAAATTGATCGCTTCCCCAAAAGACACAATCTGAAGGACCGGTGTAAGCAATGTTGAAATATCTCCAGCAGGCACTCTGTTAGGCTTGAAGGAACTTTAACCCCTATGTCTAAGACCCATTCTATCCGCTCAGATCTACAGAAGTGCCCAGGAGATTAGGGCCACTCCGACAAAACAGACAAATCGCTCTTCTGACTTCTGAACAAGTAATTATGGACACCTGAAGCACACCCATTCAGGCGACTCAAAACCTCCGAGATCTGACAAAAAGGAGATGGCGAAGTGTCTTTAGGTTGTCAGGAGCCATCATCACAAGCAGTGTAACAGTCAACTACTGTTTGTAGTTCTGTCCAGAGACAGAAGAGGAAGAGGAAGAGAGACATCCCACTCCATCGTTTTTTCTGGCTCATATACAATGAACTAAGCAGACCAGCTGCTAATGAATTGGTGAATAGGGGAGAGCCAACCCTTCAGCAGACTGGAACTGGGACCATTTTTTTTCAATGGTAAACGGCCTGAGTGGGACATCTTAATTTATCCACCATCTTTGGTGCTATCTTATCATTGGGTAATTGATGTTGTTTCTGGTGGTTCTAGTAGTCTACGGGATAATATGACAGTTACATCCCCAAGCTCTGGGTCCACTCAGTCAGGGAGGCACCTGAACTCTACCCCCTGGCTTCTCCTGAGGCCTGCTCCACTCAGCCTATAATAGAGCCCTCAACAGACCTTCGACCTGGACCACATCTCTGTGCACACTATTGGCAAAGCACCCACTCAGGATCCATCTCCCTTCTCTGATAGGGCGTTGTTACAGTCACCCGTGACCTTTGACCCCTCAGTCTCGACCTCTCTGTCCCCCTGAAAGGAAGTAAGGACACAGGGCCACTGGAGGAAGGGCGTCCCCTCCCCTGTGACCCTGGCCCGTAGCCTATGAACTCTCTATTTAACTCCTGACGACTGGTGGAGAATGCAGGCAATGAAGCGCTTAGTGAGTCAGTGTGTTAGCGTGCTTGTCCAAGTGACACTTTGACTATCTCTCCACCATTCACTCTCTATTTGGGAGGTCAGGGTCAATTGACATGGTGTGTGTCCAACACTTCACCCCTCACTAACGCCTCAACTGGGCTGGAGAAGTCATTTCTCCTCAGTCTTAAGTCGACATAATGTTATTCATTGGGTTTGAGACAACAAACAAAATAGCCAGAGAGAATGTTCCGAGTCAGGAGTTTGGGGAATGTTATGGCCCATATAGAAGTGGGGTTTGTTTAATTTAGCCCTGAGGTAACTGACGAAGCCGTTGTCGATTGACCTCGTGTTTGCGTGACCGAGATTCCTCCTTCGAGCATGTTGTTATTAATGCCTCTCCTGAAGTAAACGACTAACTGTTCAAACGTAATGAATGATAAACAGGTTCGCTCTTTCTCCTCTTCTCTTCTCCCTTTCTCCAGGTCAGTTTGCCTGTCATGTGAACCACTTGAGTGGTTCTCACCAATAGTATCAGCGTTGAAAGGTGATCTTAAAATGCCCGGCTCTCACATGTTTCGTCGACATGACAGTTGGTGGACAGAGTTAAAATCCTCCTGAGGGTAATTGGAGAGAGAAAGCAAGACTGAAACTGGACTCAAAGTCTTCCACTTCTCTTCTTTCTCTCTTGTGTTGCTCTGCTTCGTGACGGACCTCGCTGCCACAGCTAATGCAAAACCCCTGAAGTCGTCCTTCAGAAACAACAAAGTGAGGCTTTTCCTTAACTTTTTGGATTTGAAGTGAAGTCGGTCATGTTTCTTTCTTTCAGACAATGGTTTTATTTGATGTTTGTGTCAGTCGTGGTACAATGACACTGTTGTCCACTGTGAAAAACAAGGGACGCTGTACAGCAGCACAATAAAAGGAGCTGAGCAGTTGGTCCCAACGCCAGCATCATGTGATGATGTTTGAATGAAACGATTACAGTTCAGATGGGGGGGGATACGATTGTTGTTTTCAATTTTCAGAGTTGACAGGGATTTACGGTCTTTTAGATGCTCAGTGTGTGGACATATTGTGGCACATTTTCTATCTGTAAACTGGTTTTCTAGTTGAGGAGACATCATCCCGCTGGGCACAGACGTCAGACGTCAGTTCAATGTCTATATTGGATTATTTGATTAACTATAACTGCATATCGAGGGATTGGCGAGGACACTAGAACAGTCTGCAGCACCCGGCCTCACCTTACTAGAATCTGAAGTCAAATGTCTACTGTTTGCTGATGATCTGGAGCTTCTGTCACCAACCAAGGAGGGCCTACAGCAGCACCGAGATCTTCTGCACAGATTCAGCCAGACCTGGGCGCTGACAGTAGATTTAGTATGACCAAAATAATGGTGTTCCAAAAAATATAAATTCCATCTAGACACCGTTGCCCTAGAGCACACAAAAAACGATACATACATTGCCCTAAACATCAGCGCCACAGGTAACTTCCACAAAGCTGTGAACGAGCTGAGAGACAAGGCAAGAAGGGTCTTCTATGCCATCAAAAGGAACATCAAATTCAACATACCAATTAGGATCTGGCTGAAAAATACTTTAATCAGTTATAGAACCCATTCCCCTTTACAGTTGTGAAGTCTGGGGTCCGCTCACCAACCAAGAATTCCCAAAATGGGACAAACACCAAATTGAGACCCCGCATGCAAAATTCTGCAAAAATATCCTCTGTGTACAACGAAGAACATCAAATAATGCATGCAGAGCAGAATTAGGCCGATACCCGCTAATTATCAAAATCCAGAAAAGAGAAGTTAAATTCTACAACCACCCTAAAAGGAAGCAATTCCCAAGGTTTCCATAACAAAGCCATCACCGATAGAGAGATGATCCTGGATAACAGTTCCCTAAGCAAGCTGGTCCTGGAGCTCTGTTCACAAACACAAGCAGACCCCACAGAGCCCCAGGACAGCAGTACAATTAGACCCAACCAAATCATGAGAAAACAAAAAGATAATTACTTGACACATTGGAAAGAATTCACAGAAAAACTGAACAAACTAAAATGCTATTTGGCACTAAACAGTGAATACACAGTGGCAGAATACCTGACCACTGTGACTGACCTAAACTTAAGGAAAGGTTTGACTATGTACATATTCAGTGAGCATAGCCCTGCTATTGAGAAAGGCCACCGTAGGCAGACCTGGCTCTCAAGAGAAGGCTATGTGCACACTGCCCACAAATTGTGGAGGTCCTTGTATGACCATATTAGAGACACATATTTCCCTCAGATTACACAGATCCACAAAGAATTCGAAAAACAAAACCAATTCTGATAAACTCCCATATCTACTGGGTGAAATACCACAGTGTGCCATCACAGCAGAGAGATGTGTGATCTGTTGGCACAAGAAAAGGGCAACCAGTGAAGAACAAACACCATATTTATGTATTTTTATTTTCCCTCTTGTACTTGAACTATTTGCACATCGTTACAGCACTGTATATATATATACATAATGTTTCATTTTTATTTTTATTTCACTTTTATTTATTATCTACTTCACTTGCTTTGGCAACGTTAACATATGTTCCCATGCTAATAAAGCCCCTTTAATTGAAATGAAATTAATTGAGAGAGAGGGGGGGGGTGGGGAGCTGGAGATCATATGGAGGTGTTGTCATAGCTTCTTGCCTCCAGCTGGACTGTATTAAGACCCTCCACACCCCCAGACACATCACTGCTGTTCATTAGCCCCAGAGTCAATAAACCTGTGTGTGTGTGCGCGTATGTGTGTTAATGTGTTTGTGTGTGATTATGTGTTTGTTAATGTGTGCTAAACATTGACGTTGACTGGTGGCTGCTTGTGTATCTTGGAATGGCTGCAGAGGGACAGACAGTGGTCATGTCAGGTTAATAGGTTATAGCAGGTTAATAACAGCTTACATATTAGGTTACGACTGTTCACATGCCAGTCCTTGCTAAATGGAGTCACTCGCTCTTTGAAGCATAGAGATCCAATTAAATTACTAGAGGTTTTATAGCGATGTCACCACCCCTGACTGTGGAAGCTGCCGAGGGGAGGACGGCTCATAATAATGTCTGGAACTGAACGAATGAAATGGCATCAACCACCTTGAAACCATGGAAACCATGTGGTTGATGTATTTGAAACCTTTCCACCTGTTCCTCTCCAGTCGTTACCACAAGCCCGTCCTCCTTAATTAAGGTGCCACCAACCTCCTGTGCCTGACATCTAAGACTCAATTGTCACTTCAGCTGTCGCTGACAGGGTGACAGGTCGGCTTCTTATTCTGTCACTTGGCATGGTTGTCTTGAATGTGTTATGTTGTTGTGAACGTGAGTGTAAATCTCTCGGGTTGGTCGTACCGAGAGGGACTCCTTTACAGTAATACATTCTATATCAATCAATAGTATATCTACGGTTTCAAACAAAAAGAAACTCCCTGCACAACAGTCAGAAGTAGTTTTGGGATATCTGTAAAGTATGTCGTTATTCACTTATCCCAATTAAAAGTCTGAATGACCCGGTCTCTTTTGCCCTTCACTTTAAATCTGTTTGATGTCCATTTTTAATCAGGCAGAAAGCTGTCCTATACCTGGAGGACTGATGACCTCTGACCTAGAACTCTTTGTAGGAAGGAGAGGAGCCTGGGGGTGCGGTGCCAATATCCTAATGAAGTGCTTCTGTCTGAGGCACATCTGCCAGGTCTGCAACGCAGCACAATCATTTCTCATTCCATTTCTTCATTTTTATCCTCTTTGAATCACATTGTTTTGATTGCAGCATGGAGGATTTGGGTCAGCGGATCGAGAAAGACAAATATTTATAGACGTCCAGATTAAATAAAGGATATCAATTTGAATCATAGAGCTGCTACCTAGCAAGTCTCACGCACAGAGATACAAGTAGACACGTGCACACACACACACACACACACACACACACACACACACACACACATATTCACCTCATCTTTGTCTATAACCGTCTCAGAACAACCCCGTCTCAGAGCACGTCTTACAGGGGAAACGTTTCAGAGTGCTTCAAACATGAAATAGTAAAAGGTGAGGAAGACAGAAACATGTTTCCTAAATGAGACAGATGGTAAAACAACCATAAAACATCTGTGGACCTGAGAGACTAATGCATTCAAATAAATAACATCTTATTCATCTCTCCTCCCACCCAGTTATCCATTAGGAGTTGAAGGGCATTACATGACCTGCACACAAAAGGGGGGGGGGGGGGGTAAAACCAATAGAATGAGGTGTTGCAATTCATGTGGACAGAGAAAGGTTCTTCAACTGTTATTTTGTTTTTGGGGTGTTAAGAATTGGGAATTTTTCAATTATTAAATAATGTTTTACTATTTCAATCTCTCTCTCTCTCTCTCTCTCTCACACCTCTCTCTGTCTCTCTCTCTCTCTCTCTCTCCTCTGTCTCTCTCTCTCTCCTCTCTCTCTCTCTCTCTCTCTCTCTCCTCTCTCTGTCTCTCTCTCTCTCTCTCTCTCCTCTCTCTCTCTCTCTCTCTCTCTCACCTCTCTCTGTCTCTCTCTCTCTCTCTCTCTCTCTCTCTCTCTCTCTCTCTCTCTCTCTCTCTCTCTCCTCTCTCTCTCTCTCTCCTCTCTCCTCTCTCTGTCTCTCTCTCTCTCTATCTCTCTCCTCTCTCTGTCTCTCTGTCTCTCTCCTCTGTCTCTCTCTCTCTCCTCTCTCTCTCTCTCTCTCTCTCCTCTCTCTGTCTCTCTCTCTCTCTTCTCTCTCTCTCTCTCACCTCTCTCTGTCTCACCTCTCTCTCTCTCTCCTCTCCTCTCTCTCTCTCTCTCTCCTCTCTCTCTCACCTCTCTCTGTCTCTCTCTCTCCTCTCTCTCTCTCTCTCTCTCTCTCTCTCTCTCTCTCACCTCTCTCTGTCTCTCTCTCTCTCTCTCTCACCTCTCTCTGTCTCTCTCTCTCTCTCTTAATTGAGCAATGTTTCTGTCCTGGCTGTAGATATGCACATGTGGAAAGGCTCCTCTCTCTCTCTACCTCACGGACAAACCTGCTTCATATGTTGCCGTGGCAGCCAAGGTGCCGGTATGTACGGCCCGTCACACGGTCTAGCACAAGTCATAGTGCACAAGGGGTCAAATGTCAGGACTGGGTAGACTAAATGCATCAACTTCCTGTCTTTCCCACTTGGCACTGGGGTTATTACCAGTCAGAGAATGACCATATGGCTTTAAGGAATTTGGTCTCCATGTGTTTGTACTGGAACTGGTTGAAGCAGAGATGTATATACCTACAGTCTTTTCTGTTGGACTTGGAGAGCAGGTACGACACACACACTCTCTCTCTAGTCTTGTAAGCGTACTGTTTCACACACTGTGCTCTCAACTCAGGGGCCTCATCTGTACCTTAGCGTTCCGCAACTTAGCCTGCACAGCTATTCATCACCCAGGCCTCTCTTTGTGATTTAATAACACTGAGAGGAGCTCAGTACATGTACGACACACACACACACACAGCACACACACATGTTCAACGCCACACATCAACAGCTCTGTATGTCATCACTATTTCCTGCTTACATGTGCCTATGGGATTTAGTTGTGCACGTACCCTGAGTGTCGTTCATGAATGATTTATGGCATCCGATGGTAAAGTGAGATGTAAAACAGCTGCATTTGATTGTTGAGAGTTTTTAACACAACTGGGACTAAATGATGCTTTGGTATGCATCTAATAACTTAAAGAGTGATCATGTGACTGAAAATACACAATCAAATGTTTTGTGAGTCAACGAAAGGTGTACAACTAGGCAGATATAGACGTAGGATCTTAATTTGAGCCAGTTTCTCACAACAGGAAATAATCCTGCAACAACAGGAAATGTGAATTATTGTGTTGATTATAGTTAATGGACATTTTTTAATGGCAAATCAAGTCAGACATTTTTATTAATATACTACAAGTTTGCCTTTCCTGCTGTGCAACAACAGGGTGATCAAATTAAGATCCTACATCGGTATTGTGTCTCCGATTGATGACATCATGATGAGACCCCAATCGCTCCTGGCACAGAAAGAGAAGGAGGGGTTAATATGAATGTATAAAACCCTCGTAATTATGCCTCACAGTGAACCACATAACAGCTCTGGGATTTTCAGAGCATTACGACAGAGGCGGAAACTAGTCCACTGAATTCATTTTTCCAGCCATTTTGTTTGGTTTATCGGTTTTATTCATCAACTGAAACTATTCAGGTGGTTTCCTGACTAGACTTTAATGCTTTGAGCATTAACCTCAAAGACTCATTGGGCATGTTGGGATTCTGTTAGTTCTATTAATAAAAGTTGCCTCTGCGTACCATTTCTGCAAATGAACCGTGTAAAAGTAATATTCAAAATGGCTGTTATTTTTAACTTTGCTTCATTTCTATCCTCACTAATGTAGAATAAAGTGGGTATGTAACATCAAATGTCACATATAACTTATAAATCATGTAAATATTACGTTATCGTGATGTATTTGATGAGGAAGGCATCTGTAGGTCAGACTGAGTGTCAGACTCAGAACCCAGATGATCCAGATATAAACCTGAAATGAGACAAAGCTTTTCCTCTCACCCCTTCTCTACCCACTGGGCACAGACATCAATTCAACGTCTGTTCCACATTGGTTCAACGTCATTTCATTGAAATGACGTGGAAACAACGTTGATTCAACTGGTGTTTTCCTTATCTCTCCATATCACACCACCCTTCCTCTGACACACAATCTCTCTCTTCCTCTCTCTCCACGTTATCGCTGTCCATCTTACACTCCCATTCTCTTTCCTCTCTTTCCTTGTACACTATCACTTCTTTCTCTCTCCCCCCACTCCTCTCTCTTCTCTTTTGACTCCCCCTCTCCCTCTTTCCCTCTCTAAAGCAAACCATCCCTAATCTCCACCGTCCACGCATGACTAATGAGAAAGATATGAGCTATGATCTGGAGGCCCCCGGTGTGTGTGTGTGTGTGTGTGTGCGTGTGTGCGTCGGTGTGTGTGTGTGTGTGTGTGTGTGTGTGTGTGTGTGTGTGTGTGTGTGTGTGTGTGTGTGTGTGTGTGTGTGTGTGTGTGTGTGTGTGTGTGTGTGTGTGTTCGTGTGTGTGTTCATGTGTGTGTGTGTGGGTGTGTGTGTGTGTGTCAACGGCTTGATCAGAGGATATTTCAAGGACTACCATAACACTCTTAGAAGAAAATGTGCTATGCGGAACATAAAAGGTGCTATGTAGAACATAAAATGTGCTATGCGGAACATAGAAGGTGCTATGTAGAACATAAAATGTGTTATGTAGAACATAAAAGGTGCTATGTAGAACATAAAATGTGCTATGCGGTACATAAAAAGGGGCTATGCAGAACATAAAAGGTGCTATGTAGAACATAAAATGTGTTATGTAGAACATAAAAGGTGCTATGTAGAACATAAAAGGTGCTATGTAGAACATAAAAGGTGCTATGTAGAACATAAAATGTGCTATGTAGAACATAAAAGGTGCTATGTAGAACATAAAAGGTGCTATGTAGAACATAAAAGGTGCTATGTAGAACATAAAAGGCTTATTCTGCTGTCCTCATAGGATAACCCTTTGAAGAACCCTTTGTGGTTCCAGGTAGAACCCTTTTGGTTCCAAGTAAAACCCTTTCTAACACCCTACAGTAGTATTTACATCCCAACCACCATCATTTTAATCTTCAAGGGCTGGTTGCCCGAACCTAGATTCTAGTCCTGGGTTTTATAAACGTTCTCAGTAGAATCCCCATTAACAAAGTGTTTTGTTTAGTCCCATGACTTGGTTTAAACGGTGACTGTCAAACGAGTCCTTTATGTCCATGTGGTATTTCACACAATACACAGTAGGAGTTTTCCCCTGGTTTCTTATCTGTTTTCTGAGTGTCAGTGATCCCTGAACAGTGAGCCGCACGGGTCTAAAGTTCACCGCTTGAACCTCCCCCGTCATCCACTACGACACTACGGACCTTTCTGTTTTCCTTTTCATCAGGAAGGAATGCGAGGGCAGAAAGAAAAGGACAGGGAGACGTGTGTGCCGCTGCGTGTCGATGCTGGGGAATGTGATGTCCGTGTTCTGAACCGCGAGAGGCCCATTTACCCCACGCCATCACTGGGCATAGCAAAGTGACAAAACCTGGAGACATATATGATATGTGTGTGTGTGTGTTCGTACATGTGTATGTGTGTGTGCATGCTTGTGTGGGTGTATGGACTGTGTAACTAGAAGACTGTTTGCTTTAGCATTTACACATTAGCGCTGTCTAAGAATACCTCCTCTCACCGTTGGGCTGTGCCAGACCAGGGCCACACATGGTACTGCTTTGAGAGGAAAACAGTGTGATTATTTCACTCCTTTTAGATGTCAGTGGAGCACAGAAGAAACGATTTACAGTCAGCTGAACACAAACAGCAGGCGTACAACTGTCTCTAAGGTGCAGTGGAGTCGGCTCCAAATGGGTCATTTGTAACAGATTCAACAGTGAGTATAAAGCTGTAACTAAGTCTAGAACTCGGTGATAAAACATTCCATTGAAACACATAGGTTACGCCCCAAATGACACCCTATTCCCTATTTAGTGCATTACTTTTGACCAGAGCCTAAATGGCACCCCCAGGGCTGGTTAAACATAGTGTGCCGTACAGGGAATAGGTTGCCGTTTGGGACGAGGGCATATTTAGGTCAGAAGAGTCATAGGAAAGGGTAGAACTTCATTAGAACGCCATAACTCATGGAGTTCTTTAGTGACAAGTAAATCACGTCCATATTTGAGTGATCTGAACTGTCCTGAGTACAGCCTAAATACAGTCATTTATGCATTAAATAGTCCACAAGGTCACAAGGTGCCAAGAAACAAGCTGGTTCAGCACCTCTTGTGTCTCTGCTTATCCCAGTATATACAGGATAATACACACATGCACACACACACACACACACACAAAGACACATACACACACAGGAAATGTACAAACATGAGTCCTGGAATGCCTCTTCAAATTCCCCATTATATATATTTTCTCAACAGTTCAGAGATGCTTATCTAGATGCAGGTGTGTGTGTGTGTGTGTGTGTGTGTGTGTGTGTGTGTGTGTGTGTGTGTGTGTGTGTGTGTGTGTGTGTGTGTGTGTGTGTGTGTGTGTGTGTGTGTGTGTGTGTGTGTGTGTGTGTGTGTGTGTGTGTTGTGTGTGTGCTGTGTGCTGTGTGCTGTGTGCTGTGTGCTGTGTGCTTGCGTGTGGTTTACAGTAATCTCTCTTGGACAGATCCATGTGTAAACGGGAAGTGAAATTCCTGAGAATTTTACCTCTGGGTAACCGAGATTATGTTTACAGTAACACAACAAGGTTAGAGCAGGAGGTATCATCACAACTCCCTAGAGCTCTCTCTGTCTCATACAAACTATTCTTTCACCACTCTATCTCACAAACTGACTTCTGGTTAAACTTGGCTTTACAAAGGACTTTTAACCAGAGGACTGCTTCTGGTTAAACCTGGCTTTAGGAATTACATTTAACCAGAGGACTGCTTCTGGTTAAACCTGGCTTTAGGAATGACATTTAACCAGAGGACTGCTTCTGGTTAAACCTGGCCTTAGGAATGACTTTTAACCAGAGGACTGCTTCTGGTTAAACCTGGCCTTAGGAATGACTTTTAACCAGAGGACTGCTTCTGGTTAAACCTGGCTTTACAAAGGACTTTTAACCAGATGACTGCATCAGGCTAAACCTGACATTACAACTGACTATTAACCAGATGATTACTGCTGGCTAAACCTGACCTTAGAAATGTGTGTTCAGCAGCTAAGTAGTCAACCTCATCACTCTCCCTGAGTTGTGATGAGGATAGAGAACAAAGACAGAGGCACTTCCTCACATTGTGTGTGTGTGTGTGTGTGTTCTCTTCTAATCTATGTCTCCAGAGCCAGGACCCTCGGCCCAGGGCCTGTCTATTTCTAGAGGTTCCTGTTTTCACTACAACTGTCAAATCCTCCTTCTTCTCCGATCCATCAGCAACCAGTAACTATCAGAGGGGACATCTGTCAGTGACACACACACACACACAAAAACATCCCAAAGAAGGCATCTGTCTGTATCTCTGAAACCCCTCAACACAAACACACAACAAATAAACACGCACACACAATCTGAAATATGACCTCATTTGAATCCTGGTCAGCGTATCTGCATTGTGTGAATTTGGAATAAGGTTGAAGTCAGAAGTGTAAATACACTTAGGCTGGAGTCATTAAAACCTGTTTGTCAACCCCTCCACACATTTCTTGTTAACAAACTATAGTTTTGGCAGTCGGTTAGGACATCTACTTTGTGCATGACACAAGTCATTTTTCCAACAATTGTTTACAGACCGATTATTTCACTTATAATTCAGTGTATCACAAATCCAGTGGGTCAGAAGTTTACATACACTAAGTTGGCTGTGCCTTTAAACAGTTTGGAAAATTCCCGAAAATGATGTCATGGCTTTAGAAGCTTCTGATAGGCTAATTGACATCCTTTGAGTCAATTGGAGGTGTACCTGTAGATGTATTTCAAAGCCTACCTTCAAACTCAGTGACTCTTTGCATGATATCATGAGAAAATCAAGAGAAATCATCCAAGACCTCCACAAGTAGACCTCCACAAGTCTGGTTCAACCTTGGGAGCAATTTCAAAACGCCTGAAGGTACCTCGTTCATCTGTAGAAACAATATATATGACGACCAAGTAGCCGTCATACTGCTCAGGAAGGAGACGCGTTCTGTCTCCTAGAGATGAACGCACTTTGGTGCGACAAGTGCAAGTCAATCACAGAACAACAGCAAAGGACCTTGTGAAGATGCTGGAGGAGACAGGTAAAAAGTATCTATATCCACAGTAAAATGAGTCCTATATCGACATAACCTGAAAGGCTGCTCAGCAAGGAAGAAGCCACTGCTTCAAAACTGCCATAAAAAAGCCAGACTACAGTTTGCCACTGCACATGGGGACAAAGGTCGTACTTTTTGAAGAAATGTCCTCTGGTCTGATGAAACAAAAATAGAATTGTTTGGCCATAATGACCATTGTTATGTTTGGAGTAAAAAGGGGGAGGCTTGCAAGCCGAGGAACACCATCCCAACCGTGAAGCATGGGGGTGGCAGCATCATGTTGTGGGGGTGGTTTGCTGCAGGAGGAACTGATGCACTTCACAAAATAGATGGCATCATGAGGGGAAAAAATTATGTGGATATATTGAAGCAACATCTCAAGACATCAGTCAGGAAGTTAAAGCTTGGTCGCGAATGGGTCTTCCAAATGGACAATGACCCCAAGCATACTGCCATAATTTGTGGGCAGAACTGAAAAAGTGTGTGTGAGCAAGGAGGCCTACAAACCTGACTCAATTACACCAGCTCTGTCAGGGGGAATGGGCCAAAATTCACCGAACTTATTGTGGGAAGCATTTGACCCAAGTTAATCAATTTAAAGGCAATGCTACTAAATACTATTTGAGTGTATGTAAACTTCTGACCCACTGGGAATGTGATGAAAAAAATTAAAGCTGAAATAAATAATTCTCTCTACAATTATTCGGACATTTCACCTTCGTAAAATGAAGTGGTGATCCTAATTTACCTAAAACAGAGAATATTTACTAGGATTAAATGTCAGGAATTGTGAAATACTGAGTTTAAATGTATCTGGCTAATGGTGTATGTAAACTTCTGACTTCAACTATATCTGTCTCTTAAAATGCAGTTAGCTGCTTTATCAGTTACTTCCTCCTTGTTGGTAGACTGATGAGGTGTGTGTGTTTGTGTGTGTGTGCGTGTGTGCGTGCAACTCAATGGAGCCAGCTTTATGGAGCCAGCTTTATGGAGCCAGCTTTATGGAGCCAGGTCACCCATGATACAAGTCAGTATTCAATGTCCATCCATGTCTGAGGACGCTGGCAACAGAGAGTGATATTAGCTACAAGTATGTTTGTGTTTTGGCAGGGCATTGTGGGCTGGGATGGCAGATGGGCATAAGGATCTGCCTCTTGTGTCAAAGGTTTCCTATCCCAAACCTGAACCCTTAACTTGACCAATCAGAGTTTAAAAAAAAAAATCTAAAAGTCTAAGCCATTAGGGATAGGGTACTAAGCTAACATATGGAATTGTTTTAAGATGGCGTTACCATTTAGCTAGATCATTTAGCTATTTGAATTTCAGGACACCTTTAGGTATAATTTAAAAAAAAACATTATTTGATAAAATAATGAATTTGGCCTTTACTATTATCGGTGTTCTCATCCCAGTAGAGGTTACAGTTCTCTCAGTATTACCTCAGGGTGTTCTCATCCCAGTAGAGGTTACAGTTCTCTCAGGGTGTACTCTTCCCAGTAGAGGTTACAGTTCTCTCAGTATTACCTCAGGGTGTTCTCTTCCCAGTAGAGGTTACAGTTCTCTCAGTATTACCTCAGGGTGTACTCTTCCCAGTAGAGGTTACAGTTCTCTCAGTACTACCTCAGGGTGTTCTCTTCCCAGTAGAGGTTACAGTTCTCTCAGTATTACCTCAGGGTGTTCTCTTCCCAGTAGAGGTTACAGTTCTCTCAGTATTACCTCAGGGTGTACTCTTCCCAGTAGAGGTTACAGTTCTCTCAGTATTACCTCAGGGTGTTCTCTTCCCAGTAGACGTTACAGTTCTCTCAGTATTACCTCAGGGTGTTCTCTTCCCAGTAGAGGTTACAGTTCTCTCAGTATTACCTCAGGGTGTTCTCTTCCCAGTAGAGGTTACAGTTCTCTCAGTATTACCTCAGGGTGTTCTCTTCCCAGTAGAGGTTACAGTTCTCTCAGTATTACCTCAGGGTGTTCTCTTCCCAGTAGAGGTTACAGTTCTCTCAGTATTACCTCAGGGTGTTCTCTTCCCAGTAGAGGTTACAGTTCTCTCAGTATTACCTCAGGGTGTTCTCTTCCCAGTAGAGGTTACAGTTCTCTCAGTATTACCTCAGGGTGTTCTCTTCCCAGTAGAGGTTAGAGGGAGATCATGAGTCACTTATGACTGGCCATTTAGCAGCCCCAGCTATGGTAATCCAACCACACTTGGTTTAAACAGAGGATTTTCCTCGTCATCTCTTTCCCCCTCATTAAACTGGAACATTACATGAACTCTCTTCCCACATAGAGTGTGATGGGGATGGAAGGCATTTATCTCATTCTGCTTTCTCATGGGACCCACCAACGCCATGCTGGATGTGCGTTACCACGGCAATAACACAGTGTTGTCCGGAGCCAATGACGGAGCTGATGACATGATTTAGTGGGTGGGAGGGCTGAGGTGGTTGGAGAATGTTTTGAGGTCGAGAGAGAGAGAAAGAGAGAGAGAGAGAAAAATGTGGGTGGAAACTGAGCTGCACTTCCTAACCTCCTGCCAAATGTATGGCCATATTAGAGACACATTTCCCCCATATTACACAGACCCACAAAGAATTTGAAAACAAATCCAATTTTGATAAACTCCCATATCTATTGGGTATAACACCATAGTGTGCCATTACAGCAGCAAGATGTGTGACCTGTTGGCACAAGAAAACGGCAACCAGTGAAGAACAAACACCATTGTAAATACAACTCATATTTATGTTTATTTATTTTCCCTTTGCACTTTAACAATTTGCACATTATTGCAACACTGTATATATTAATATGACATTTGAAATGTCTCTATTGTTTTGAAACTTTTGTGAGTTTAATGTTTATTATAAATGTTTATTGATTGTTCATTTCACTTGTTTATTATGTACTTCACTTGCTTTGGTAATGTTAACATAATGCCAATAAAGCCCTTGAATTGAGAGAGCGCAAGAGAGCACTACAAAACCTGACGTGTGTTGTGCATGCATGCATGTAGAAATTAGTAGGTTAATGAGCAATTCCCTCCTACAAAAGCCTATTAAAGTCTGGAAAATATCTGTGAGATGTGAACGTCAACACTCCCCGAGTGTAGTCGTCATAGAGGACCCTGTCATTTTTGCAATATGCCAATTGTCATGGACCTTTTAGAAACATTCCCGGCTATTTCCTGCCTATAAAATACACTATATGACAGAATCAATCAACAATAAGACAACATTTGGTACTTCATGTTAGCATACAATATATATGTCTAAGTAGGTTTGGAGGCGCACGGATTGGATAGCCAGTTCGGTGTTACTTTTTATTATTGAGTGGGGTGGTAAAAGTGTTTGTTTGATCTTTGGAAAGGCTGGTCTCGTGACTTTTGATCATAAACGTGTCGTTGCGATTCTAACCTGTGCGTGGTGTACGTGCACTGCTCGCCCGAACCCAGGGGTGTGTTTGTAGGGGTTGGCCGAAGTAGGCTAACCGTATTAGCATACCGCAACGGTTTCTTCTGAATTATTCAACGTTGCCGTCCACAATGGCGCGTCACGCAATTGTCCCGGTTCTGCCATGAATGTATTCTCTAATGATGTGCTAAAGGCCGCCTACTGAATTACAGCTTCTCTTCTGAGCGGCGGCGCAGTTGGGCTGCAGCAAGGCAGAGCGGGAGAGGTACTAAAGCACTCTCGCGTTTGAAGCACAGAAAACAGTCAATACCAACGTTATAAGCAAGCAATGTAACCAAATGTACTCGATTAAAAATAAACTTAAAGTTGGAAGTAAAGTATAGGTCACCAACACTTGCAAGAGAAAATAGGTATATACGAATGTAAAAAATGTGTTCTTTGTAATATTGACTTCGTTCACACCTGCTGGACTGCATTCGATTGATGCCACATTTTACGCACAACATGCATGTGAGAGAAAAAATATACAAAGCCCTTATGTGTAAAATCTCACAATATTTCGAGTTTTTTTATACAGTGTTTATACCACAGCTGCGGTACGGTATGTAGCGCTGTAGAGCGGGTCCTCTGTGCTTCGCTCGATAATCATCAGGTGGGCAGGCAGGGTAGCCTAGACCGGAGCGGAGAGGTGGAGCCACGTTTGTCCATTCCTAAAATCTTATTCACACACTAGTTCATTCACATTCGCGCTTGGGTCTCCATAGGAAGTTTCAGTAGGGAAGTAATTTCATAAGATCGAGGAGGAATTTTATTGCGTCCTGTTCAGCCAAACGACAAAATAACCATGGAATTACTGTATTATGTACTGTTCAGCGACCTTTTGGGGCTAATTGTGTCTAGAGTTTGAGTCTATAGACACTGTTTCGTGTGGAGGTTTTGGGTTGAACTACGCTGGAAAGCAGAAAATATGAGAGCTTCGCCCTAACATTGGAGTAAACCTGAGCGGACTCGCCAGCCTGGGCGCAGCGGGAGTATTTGGTTTTATCCCGAGGAAGTCTCCGTGTAGAGAAATAAACATGATTTTAACTCGTAAGTCAATGAATTTGTTTACTCCAGTGTTTTATTATTCAGGATGTTGAAATAAATAGGGATTTCCAAGCTTTTGCGCAGAGAAAACTTACTTAGAATAGAATGTTTTCGATTGTGATTGATCTGTTCTCACTTTTCCATGATTTGAATTAAACTTGTATTTAACCATTTTAGAAGGGATTGTTATTTTTTCTCCTTTTTCAAAGAAAAGTTGTTTGACATTGGTCTCATCGGCTCTGTAAGGAACTCCCCTGTGCTGAAATGAGTGTTGTGCTTACCTGCAGGCTGTCAGATAAGCAGTCTCTTCCAGTCTCCACTACGCCGACTTCCAAGATAAGCGCGCACAGTTTATTCGACCATGGCCTGCGTTCTATTCGCAGGTTTAGACTCGGCAAGTGAGTCTGTTGGCCTATATATGTCTGTTCAGGCGTTTCAATAGCCTGGTATACGCACACACAGACAACAACGTTTGATTATTCACACTGTTGAATTATACATGTATCTGTGCATAAATTGTGTTGTTTGTTAAATTCGTTGCCGCCTTGGTCTTACAGTGCTTCCAATTTGTTTGCCATGACTACCAAACTCAAGTTCCCTTTGCTTGTCTGCTGACATGTTTTCTAGTGGCGCTTGGGAGAAGAATGCCTTCTGTGTGGTATAAAAAGCGAGCTTGGAGGAAGCGTATTTCGGCTGTGAATGTCTTTTATCTGATTCCTACTGGTCATACTGTATTTCGCGCGTGACTGCTTATCTGTTATACACAAGGGATAGTATGCAGCCCCCTGTGGTCAAATACTGGCGCACACACAGACCAGCCTCTCAATCTACCCCTCAATTCATAAAAGAAAGATGATATAGAAGAAATTAGTAACAAACAGACCAAAAAGGGAAACTCTCCCACCCTCTCTCTTTCCCTCCCCTTTATATCTCTATCTATCTGTTCCTTCTCCTTTATATCTCTATCTATCTGTTCCCTCTCCTTTATATCTCTATCTATCTGTTCCCTCTCCTTTATATCTCTATCTATCTGTTCCCTCTCCTTTCTATCTCTATCTATCTGTTCCCTCTCCTTTCTATCTCTATCTATCTGTTCCCTCTCCTTTCTATCTCTATCTATCTGTTCCCTCTCCTTTCTATCTCTATCTATCTGTTCCCTCTCCTTTATATCTCTATCTATCTGTTCCCTCTCCTTTATATCTCGATCTATCTGTTCCCTCTCCTTTATATCTCTATCTATCTGTTCCCTCTCCTTTATATCTCTATCTATCTGTTCCCTCTCCTTTATATCTCTATCTATCTGTTCCCTCTCCTTTATATCTCTATCTATCTGTTCCCTCTCCTTTATATCTCTATCTATCTGTTCCCTCTCCTTTATATCTCTATCTATCTGTTCCCTCTCCTTTATATCTCTATCTATCTGTTCCCTCTCCTTTATATCTCTATCTATCTGTTCCCTCTCCTTTATATCTCTATCTATCTGTTCCTTCTCCTTTATATCTCTATCTATCTGTTCCCTCTCCTTTCTATCTCTATCTATCTGTTCCCTCTCCTTTCTATCTCTATCTATCTGTTCCCTCTCCTTTATATCTCTATCTATCTGTTCCCTCTCCTTTATATCTCTATCTATCTGTTCCCTCTCCTTTATATCTCTATCTATCTGTTCCCTCTCCTTTATATCTCTATCTATCTGTTCCCTCTCCTTTATATCTCTATCTATCTGTTCCCTCTCCTTTATATCTCTATCTATCTGTTCCCTCTCCTTTATATCTCTATCTATCTGTTCCCTCTCCTTTATATCTCTATCTATCTGTTCCCTCTCCTTTATATCTCTATCTATCTGTTCCCTCTCCTTTATATCTCTATCTATCTGTTCCCTCTCCTTTATATCTCTATCTATCTGTTCCCTCTCCTTTCTATCTCTATCTATCTGTTCCCTCTCCTTTCTATCTCTATCTATCTGTTCCCTCTCCTTTATATCTCTATCTATCTGTTCCCTCTCCTTTATATCTCTATCTATCTGTTCCCTCTCCTTTATATCTCTATCTATCTGTTCCCTCTCCTTTATATCTCTATCTATCTGTTCCCTCTCCTTTATATCTCTATCTATCTGTAATTGGCATGTTGTCAAGTGGGGGTGTTGTGTTTTAAATGGAGGAATATGAAACAGGCTTAAATCAAACTATTTCTAAGGGCAGGAAGTATGGCAGAGTTTCTGAAGGAGTCATTCATTTTATATTGTAAAGTTGCAATCAATTCTATGAAGGAACATAGATATGTCCATGTGTCTCTCTTCAGCCCGTCCTATTTCTGTTCTGACTTTGGTGTGCTTTGTTATTGACGTTCTCATCACAAACTGTTCTGGGATCTGTTTAATGGGTGGCTATGAGTGGGTGACGGGAACACAGGATGTTATAATATCTGACCATGGGTCAGTTCTAAAGCATATCAGATGTGTTGTATGGGTTGTCTGGGTCTTGTCACCGGATCCTGGACCAGGGCCCTGAGCAAACATAAATCTGTCATCAGAGGTAGAGAGAGACCTCAGAGACCAGGCATTGTGATGATCCATCTGGCCCAGCTGTGTGTGTTTGTGTGTGTGTGTGTGTGTGTGTGTGTGTGTGTGTGTGTGTGTGTGTGTGTGTGTGTGTGTGTGTGTGTGTGTGCATGTCTGGTGTTGGATGACCGGAAAGAATCATGGGGCACCTCCATTAGTTGTGTGTGTGTGTGTCTGAGTTGGTGTGTGTTGTGTGGTATCCTATGGAGCCAGCCAGATGGTGGTACTCTCACTTACCTACCAGCCAGACCTTCTCCCAGATCACCAGATGTCTTCACGCAGGAATGTCAAAACTTGATATCCACAAAGATTCACCACTTCTCCTCTGACCGTAGTTTTTGCTGTAGTATAGTTGTATCAAGATGTGTTGAAATTCGCTATGAATCTGTAGTTCGCTGGCCAATTGAAACCTGTTTACATTCATCGGCCAATAGCCGATAGCCTGTGAGTCAGAACTGAAACTTCCAGGACATGTCTAAACTGCCCTTACAGATGATTCTGTCTGTAACATTGCAGGAGGCCCATTCAGATGCTTTAAGGTCGTGTTGAATGCACTTCACTAGCATCGGTTGCAGTTGTTCTCTCACTGCCTGTCTCTATGGATACTAAATACGACTATATATTATATACACTGACTGTACAAAACATTTGGAACCCCACCTTTTGCTCTT
>NW_022266020.1:7500-37500 GCF_002021735.2 Oncorhynchus kisutch | reverse complement strand
TTTGTGTGTGAGGAACACTGAGGGGTGTGGCCACTGGAGGCTACATGGTGGAGGGTGGGGCACGGTGACCATTTGGCACGTGGAATCTAAAGGGGCTTATTACTGCTAATGGGGGAGTCTGCCTCCTCCAGACACACTATGTCTCCCACCGCGACATCCATCGACGGCACTTAGCAGCTCCCTAGGAAATGTAACACCACACCTCCAAAAACACTGAAGGGTTACAAGACAGGTCTTCTCAAGGAAACGTTGGTCGGGAAACGTGACGCGGAAATAAACGTTTCACCGCGACACTTACTGGGGGCTTGGGACGCAGTGGTAACACGTACACACACACACACACACACACACTGCGCGTCAGCGGCTGACACGGCTGGTGTGAACTGTGGCTTTGGGGTCTTGGGGAGCATGTGAGAGGGTAGTGACCGGGACTAAGAGGGTCAAGAGGTCTGTGTCAGACTGAACTGTGTGGATAGACTTCAGGTCCCATTTTGACCACTGAAAAAACCCCTTACAGCCAATCATGTGTCTACTCCAGGTGGTGTTACATATCATCAGCCAATCATGCGTCTACTCCAGGTGGTGTTACATATCAGCAGCCAATCATGTGTCTACTCCAGGTGGTGTTACATAGCAGCAGCCAATCATGCGTCTACTCCAGGTGGTGTTACATATCAGCGGATACGCTTTGAGCCGCTGTTAGGAGCTAGCAACACAAGCATCTCTCTGCACCCGCGGTAACATCTGCTAAACTGTGTACGCAACCAATAAACTTTGATTTGATCTCTATGATTTGGTTTGATTTATAGGACTGAAGTGATGGTTTTGAGTGTGTTTCTGTAGTAAGTGATTTTGACCCAATAAAGGGGATTTTATATCTGAAAGGTCGTCTTTCTGTTCCCTTGCAGAGATGGAGGCCAAAGAGGCGTGTACCTGGCTCCGGGCTGCCGGTTTCCCACAGTACGCACAGCTGTACGAAGGTAAGGACCCCTAAGAACCCCTGCGACAGCCGTCCACAGCTGTGCCTGATCTGTCCCTGGCACAAGGGGGTGACAAGCGAATGACCGAGGCGAATGGGAAAAGCTAACATCATCACTGGCCCGAGCTTTATGATTTGTTGCCAATGTCCCCTTTCCCACAGACCGTGTGAAAATGTCACAGTAACAGTGAAATCCTGGTGGTGGTAGATTTTCTTGGTCACGTGAACTTTAGGAGAGCTGTTTTCTCACCAAACATCAGGGCAAATGAACGTTACACAGTTCATATCTTGCCATCTGATGAAGTCATGGTTGATTTTAGAGAAGGAGAGAGAGAGAGAGAGAACCCACCCTTCATTTTCTTCCAGTCTGCCGACTCTTCTCTTTACAGGCTAACTCAATGTGACAGACTGGCATGACCTAAAATGTTGAACCTCTAATGTTAAATTGAGCTAATTTACTCGCTATGCTAATTTTAATGGACAAACACAAGACAGGCTGTTCTGTCGACGTCCTCTCCAAAGTTGGTATTTTTATTGAACAACAGCTGAAGTCCAGAACATTCTATAGACTGTAGAGTCCAATGACACGCAAGACTCCTCTCTTCCTGTCCTCTTTCCTTCCATCTCCATGGTCCTCCAATCCTTTTATCATTTGAAGTGCTAATTCACCCCTCCACGCCAAGTTGCCTTGCTTATGCAGAAACACGCGCGCCACACACACACACACACACACACACACACACACACACACACACACACACACACACACACACACACACACACACACACACACACACACACGCACACACACACACACACAACCACACACACACAACCACACACACACATTCCTGAGGTGCCAGCGGTGTGTTTTTGTTTTGCCTCAGTGAACCTCGATGTTGCAGACACACAAGTGAAACAATTACCAAAACCCTGAAGCCATAAGGTGTCCTCATACGTAACCTAAAGACGTGCCCACACAGCCAGTACCCTTTTATGTAATCCGAGGGACCTTAAAGCATGATACAACTAGCTTTGTCAACAGTTCGATAGTCATTGCCATTGAACCGTGCTGGGTGTTCTATCTACCAAGACACTGGGACGTTCGCCATGTTTTTGGAGAGGTGATTAAGGTTGTTTGTGACAGCCGACACACGCACGCACGCACACACACACACACACACACACACACACACACACACACACACACACACACACACACACACACACACACACACACACACACACACACACACACAGAGAGAGAGAGAAGCACACACACACAGAGGCGCACACACACACAATTACAAAGAGAGGTACACACACACCAAACCGTCCATCCGACAGCTTTGTGATGAGCTATGTTGACTCATACCAAGTCACTCTGATGAGGACAGAATACGTGCTGACACACGACACATTACCCCCAGTCTTTATCCCAGGACATTCTCTGTTCTATTATCTCTGGCTGTAAGGGACTCCTGCCCCACAGCAGATAAGGCAGACAGATAGTACTGTCACAGTACAGCTTGTGGAAGGTGAATAGAAAAGCCAACGTTTTCTTATCACCGTTGGCCCTTAGGCTTGCGTCCCAAAAAAATGGCGCCCTACTTTTAACCAGGGCCCGTACGTTTCTGGTTAGAAGTAGTGCAGTATAAATGGAATAGGCTGCCAATTGGGAGGCGGACTAGGTAGCTAGGAGGCTAGGAGCTGTAGGATACCCCGACTAGGGTTATCATTGCATTCTTGCCTCCGTCCAATACATTCCTTTATAATTGATCTCTCTTCTTCTTTCACACGTTTTTACTCACATCTTCACCAGCAGACATCAGTCTCCGTCCCAAATGGCACCCTATTCCATTTATAGTGCACTACTTCTAACCAGAAATGTACGGGCCCTGGTTAAAAGTAGGGCAGCCATTTTTTAGAGTGAGTTTGAATGCCAGATTTCCCCTTTAATAGAGTGAGTTTGAATCCCAGATTTCCCCTTTAATAAAGTGAGTTTCCCAACTTGCCCCTTTAATAGAGTGATATAGAGAAGAGAGAGTGAGATAATCAGAGGACTCCTTTAATGCAGGAGTACCTATTGTCATTCTACTGTCGTCCCCCGCCCACACTCACCCCCCTGCTGCCCAGGTCTGAATGGTACAGCTGTGTTTGTTTGGCCGGCTAAGACGCCACTTCCTCTTAGCTTTCATTGTGGTGTGTGTCGGATGTGTGTGGGTTGTGTGTGGGGGGAGGAAAGGAACAGGTGGACATTTGTGAAGACAGTAACCCAATGTCTGACAGAGAGTTACATAGTTTGCAATGGATTGTGTCTGCTTACTGGTGCAGTTAAAGACATCAAAAAAATGTATTTCTCTCTTCCTCCCTCCCTCCTTCTTGCTCTCTCTCTCTCTCTCTCTCTCTCTCTCTCTCGGTTTCAGATGGCTTGTTCCCCGTTGAGATTGTGTCTGTGACCAGGGACCATGATTTCCTGGACCGAGACGCCATCGAGGCTCTGTGCAGGTGAGACTTCTCCTCCACTTCTCTTTTTCTTCATCTCTCACTTCTGCAGAAGTCAACAACTGAACCTGTAGAGCATTCTTGTAGGTCTCCTCTCTCTTCCCTCCTCTCCTCTCTCTTCCCTCCTCTCCTCTCTCTTCCTTCCTCACCTCTCTTCCCTCCTCACCTATCTATGTCCTCCTCACCTCTCTGTGTCCTCCTCACCTCTCTATGTCCTCCTCACCTCTCTCTCCCCTCCTCACCTCTCTATGTCCTCCTCACCTCTCTATGTCCTCCTCACCTCTCTCTCCCCTCCTCACCTCTCTATGTCCTCCTCACCTCTCTATGTCCTCCTCACCTCTCTGTGTCCTCCTCACCTCTCTATGTCCTCCTCACCTCTCTATGTCCTCCTCACCTCTCTGTGTCCTCCTCACCTCTCTATGTCCTCCTCACCTCCTCTCTTTCTCAACCTTCACCCACTTTTATGTTCCATTGTCTATTTATTTTTTCTTCTTCTCTAAATCTGTCTATCTGTTCATCTTCTCTGCAATAGGGGAAGGCATAGTGAAGATAGCGAAGAAAGTATATCTTCAAAGATGGCATGCTCTGCAGGTTGGGTTTGAGATGAAAGAGGAACGCGATAAGCCTCTCTTTTCTCCCTCGGCCCCATCTCTCTTCTGACTCCCACCTACTTTCTCTTTCACTCTGCATCCATTGCTTTTGTCTAACTTTAACTCTGCCTCTCTCTGTACCTCCCTCTCTCCCTCTTTCTCTTTCATTATGCTTCTGTCTCTTCAGCTTTTCCATACATCCTCCCTCTCTGTCCTCTCTCTCTCTGTCCTCCCTCTCTCTCCTCCCTCTCTGTCCTCCCTCTGTCCTCTCTCTCTGTCCTCCCTCTCTCTCCTCCCTCTCTGTCCTCCCTCTGTCCTCTCTCTCTGTCCTCCCTCTCTCTCCTCCCTCTCTGTCCTCCCTCTGTCCTCTCTCTCTGTCCTCCCTCTCTCTCCTCCCTCTCTGTCCTCCCTCTGTCCTCTCTCTCTGTCCTCCTCTCTCTCCTCCCTCTCTGTCCTCTCTCTGTCCTCTCTCTCTCTCCCCTCCCTCTCTCTCTCTCTGTCTCTAAGTGATGAGGTATGATACATGCACCGTGGGGGCTGTAAATGTTTACTTCTCTCCTCCCTCTCTCTCCTTTCTCTGTCCTCTCTCTGTCCTCCCTCTCTTCCTCCCTCTCTGTCCTCTCTCTGTCCTCCCTCTCTCTCCTCCCTCTCTCTCCTTTCTCTGTCCTCTCCCCCCCCCCCTCTCTCTCTGTCTCTAAGTGATGAGGTATGATACATGCACCGTGGGGGCTGTAAATGTTTACTTCTCCCCTCCCTCTCTGTCCTCCCTCTGTCCTCTCTCTCTGTCCTCCCTCTCTCTCCTCCCTCTCTGTCCTCTCTCTGTCCTCTCTCTCCCCCCCCCCCCCTCTCTCTCTGTCTCTAAGTGATGAGGTATGATACATGCACCGTGGGGGCTGTAAATGTTTACTTCTCTCCTCCCTCTCTCTCCCCTCCCTCTCTGTCCTCCCTCTCTCTCCTCCCTCTCTGTCCTCTCTCTGTCCTCCCTCTCTCTCCTCCCTCTCTCTCCTTTCTCTGTCCTCTCTCTCCCCCCCCTCTCTCTCTCTGTCTCTAAGTGATGAGGTATGATACATGCACCGTGGGGGCTGTAAATGTTTACTTCTCTCCTCCCTCTCTGTCCTCTCTCTGTCCTCCCTCTCTCTCCTCCCTCTCTGTCCTCTCTCTGTCCTCCCTCTCTCTCCTCCTCTCTGTCCTCTCTCTGTCCTCTCTCCCCCCCCCCCTCTCTCTCTCTCTGTCTCTAAGTGATGAGGTATGATACATGCACCGTGGGGGCTGTAAATGTTTACTTCTCTCCAATTAGAGAGGTTTGTACCATTGTCCTGTTCTCTCCATCTCTCTTGTCTTATCTCTCCACATTCCCTCCCTCGCTCCGTCTCCACGGTCACGCTATGTTCTTGTTGTTGTTCTTAAAGAAAATAAATCTATATCATTCCCTCCTTTCGCCACACCTGGGTGGCTTCTCGGCCCAAGGGGTTGTGGGTAACATTAAAAGGGCTATCTATCATGTTATGTAATGTCATGTCAGTGGTAAAGGTCCTATGGTGTCACTTTCAATAGCGGAGGTGCATGAAGATGGTGGCCCACATGCACTTACCACAAATGATAAGTTTGCCCATCGTACACAGCTCTCCGTTCTTTTGTGGTTCATTTTTATTTTGTTGTTTCCTTTATTATATCATTTATTTGTTGATTTATTTATCATAGCTTTTCATTTTTTATGGTCACTGGCAGAGTATACATTATCCCAATTTTACCTTCAAGGCACCTGCATTTTGGATAAACAGAAAGAGCTGCTTTGGTGGCACATTGAACCATGTGGCGCGCCGTACTTTAGACAGTCAGTGGAAAGTGCTAAAACAATGACTTGGCCTGTGAATTCTGCCATCTTTATGTTCGCCATTGGAGGATGGGCTAAAAGTATACCATTCTATTGACTCCCTTCCAGACATTATTATGAGCAGCCCTCCCCTCACCAGCCTCCTCTGTTACTGAACAGTTGACTCCTGGGACCGGTGAAGTAACTTTCATGCATTTAAATACAGTTCAAAGTGCATCGATCAGATTTATCAGGAGTGAGTGGACTTTTCCAGTTGATCTAGGTTACGTCCCAAATGGCACCCTATTCCCTGTATAGTGCACTACATTTGACCAGAATTTGGGTCCTGGTCAAAAGCAGTGCACTAAATAGGGAATAGTGTATTGAAGCAAGGCTTCAGAAGTCATCTCTCCATTCGAGCCTCTCAACCCCCTTCCTCAATCCCTCTCTCTCCATCCCTCCCTCTATCCTTCCCTTTCTCAACCCCTTCCTCAATCCCTCTCTCTCCATCCCTCCCTCTATCCTTCCCTTTCTCAACCCCTTCCTCCCTCCATTGTCACATGATCTGCTTTCAGAGCTCTTCAGAGTGGAGAGCACACACACACACTACGAATACTACTACACCCCACCCCCTCGCCAGGTGTCCAGCGGGATAAGCCCCCCCCCCTCCCCCTTTGTCGTCTTGTTGTCGCCAATCTAGCTGATTTCTCTCTCTTTTCATTCCTTCTCTTCTTCCCCTCTTATCCCGGCTTATCCTTCAGCGCCTCATTAGCTGCTCACCCCCCCCCTCTCTCTCTCTCTCCTCTCTCTCTCTCTCTCTCTCTCTCTCTCTCTCTTTCTCTCTCTCTCTTCCTCTCTCTCTCTCTCTCCTCTCTCTCTCACTCTCTTCCTCTCTCTCTCTTCTTCTCTCTCTCTTCTCTCTCTCACTCTCTTCCTCTCTCTCTCTCTTCCTGTCTTTTCTCTCAGGAGTTTGTCTGCTCACCCCCCCTCTCTCTCTCGCTCTCTCTCCCCCTCTCTCTCTCTCTCTCTCTCTCTCGCTCTCTCTCTTCCTCTCTCTCTCTCTCTCTCTCTCTCTCTCTCTCTCTCTCTCTCTCTCTCTCTATCTCCTCTCTCTCTCTCCTCTCACTCTCTCCTCTCACTCTCTTCCTCTCTCTCTCTTATTCTCTCTCTCTTCTTCTCTCTCTCACTCTCTTCCTCTCTTCCTCTCTCTCTCTTATTCTCTCTCTCTCTCTCCTCTCACTCTCTCCTCTCACTCTCTTCTCTCGTCTCTTTCTCTCTCTCTCTTCTTCTCTCTCTCACTCTCTCCTCTCTTCCTCTCTCTCTCTTATTCTCTCTCTCTCTCTCTCTCTCCTCTCACTCTCTTCTCTCTCTCTCTTTCTCTCTCTCTTATTCTCTCTCTCACTCTCTTCCTCTCTCTCTCTCTCTCTCGCTCCTCTCTCTCTCTCCTTCACTCTCTTCCTCTCTTCCTCTCCTCTCCTCTCTCTCTCTCTCTCTCTCTCTCTCTCTCTCTCTCTCTCTCTCTCTTCCTCCTCACTCTCTTTCTCTCTTATTCTCTCTCTCTTCTTCTCTCTCTCACTCTCTTCCTCTCTTCCTCTCTCTCTCTTATTCTCTCTCTCTCTCTCTCCTCTCACTCTCTTCCTCTCTCTCTCTTATTCTCTCTCTCTTATTCTTCTTCTCCTCTCTTCTCTCTTCTCTCTCTCTCTCTCTCGCTCCTCTCTCTCTCTCACTCTCTTCCTCTCTTCCTCCTCTCTCTCTCTCTCTCTCTCTCTCTCCTCCTCTCTCTCTCTCTCCTCTCACTCTCTTCCTCTCTCTCTCTTATTTCTCTCTCTTCTTTCTCTCTCACTCTCTCTTCCTCTCTCACTCTCTTCCTGTCTTTTCTCTCTCAGGAGTTTTGTCTCTGTCAGAGTCAGCTTGTTGTTGGGGCTTTTGCTAGGACTCATCGAAAAGTGTGTGTGTGTGTGTTTATGTAAATCTGATTGTGTATCTGTATCTGTTTTTACAGGAGACTGAACACCCTCAACAAGTGTGCCCTGATGAGACTGGAGATCTCCCCACAGAGAAAGAGAGTAAGTTTCATCCTCCTCTTCCTCTTCCACTCCTTTCACACCCAAAAATCCCCTAATTCTTCAGAAACTTTTCCAACCCCAGTTGAGTTTTTTCTACCTGTCCTCCAACTCCGAGCTCCTTATAGCCTGGGGTGTGAAAGTCTCTCTCTTCTCTTCTAATGAAAAGGCACCTGTCTTTTTTATCAAGCCCTTTATGGAGAGCCCCAAGGCAAAGGAAAGATAGCTTTTATGTCCAAATGAAGGGCTTGCTGTTCACGTGGCTGGNCTCTCTCTCTCTCCTCTCACTCTATCCTCTCACTCTCTTCCTCTCTCTCTCTTATTCTCTCTCTCTTCTTCTCTCTCTCACTCTCTCCTCTCTTCCTCTCTCTCTCTATTCTCTCTCTCTCTCTCCTCTCACTCTCTCCTCTCACTCTCTTCCTCTCTCTCTCTTCTTCTCTCTCTCTTCTTCTCTCTCTCACTCTCTTCCTCTCTTCCTCTCTCTCTCTTATTCTCTCTCTCTCTCTCTCTCTCCTCTCACTCCTTCCTCTCTCTCTTTATTTCTCTCTCTTATTTTCTCTCACTCTCTCATCTCTCTCTCTCTCTCTCGCTCCCTCTCTCTCTCTTCCTCTCTTCCTCTCTTCCTTCTCTCTCTCTCTCTCTCTCTCTCTCTCTCTCTCTCTCTCTCTCTCTCTCTCTCTCTCTCTCACTCTCTTTCCTCTCTCTTATTCTCTCTCTCTTCTTCTCTCTCTCACTCTCTTCCTCTCTTCCCTCTCTCTCTCTTATTCTCTCTCTTCTCTCTCCTCTCACTCTCTTCCTCTCTCTCTCTTATTCTCTCTCTCTTATTCTCTCTCTCCACTCTCTTCCTCTCTCTCTACTCTCTCTCTCGCTCCCTCTCTCTCTCTCACTCTCTTCCTCTCTTCCTCTCTCTCTCTCTCTCTCTCTCTCTCTCTCTCTCTCTCTCTCTCTCCTCTCACTCTCTTCCTCTCTCTCTCTTATTCTCTCTCTCTTCTTCTCTCTCCACTCTCTTCCTCTCTCACTCTCTTCCTGTCTTTTCTCTCTCAGGAGTTTGTCTCTGTCAGAGGCTTGTTGTTGGGGCTTTTGCTAGGACTCATCGAAGTGTGTGTGTGTGTGTTATGTATCTGATTGTGTATCTGTATCTGTTTACAGGAGACTGAACACCCTCAACAAGTGTGCCCTGATGAGACTGGAGATCTCCCCACAGAGAAAGAGAGTAAGTTCATCCCTCCTCTTCCTCTTCCACTCTTTCACACCCAAAAATCCCCTAATTCTTCAGAACTTTTCCAACCCCAGTTGAGTTTTTCCTACCTGTCCTCCAACTCCGAGCTCCTTATAGCCTGGGGTGTGAAAGTCTCTCTCTTCTCTTCTAATGAAAAGGCACCTGTCTTTTTTATCAAGCCCTTTATGGAGAGCCCAAGGCAAGGAAAGATAGCTTTTATGTCCAAATGAAGGGCTTGCTGTTCACGTGGCTGGCCCTTCTTCCTCAGGACTGATCCTGAACACACGCACACACACGCACACACACACATACAGACATACACACAACATCACTTCCTCATATCATTGTCCATAAAAGGGAATAGTATGTCGCTGCTTTCTCATTTCTCTCCCCCTGGTTTCATTGGTTAAATTAAAAACAAGCCAGCTATTGGCCATGATCCCCATAACCTACCGCAAACTAATGCAAACTATCCCAAACTATCCCAAACTAAACCAAATTACCCCAAACTATCCCAACTAAACCAAACGAACTAAACTAAACCAAACTAAATCAAACTAACCCAAATGAACCCAAACTACCCCAAACAAATCCAAACTAACCAAAACAACCCCAAACTAATCCAGCAGGACACTAAGAAGCTTTGTGTTTGTCAAGATCATCCTCCCATTAACCTCCATTCTGTAATTACCTAAAATCTTAAACAAGCTAGTTCCTTGATCTCTGTGTGTGTGTGTGTGTGTGTGTGTGTGTGTGTGTGTGTGTGTGTGTGTGTGTGTGTGTGTGTGTGTGTGTGTGTGTGTGTGTGTGTGTGTGTGTGTGTGTGTGTGTGTGTGTGTGCGTGAGTTGGTATTCAATGGGATGACCCTCGCTGTGTCACCTTTCATCAAGGAGTCAACAGAGAAGGGCCACAGGAGGTACTGGCTCTCTGTTCAGACTGACAGTTGTTACCCTCCCTAATCAGCATAGAAACGCATTGACTTCCAGCCCTACTCTGTCTATAGAGGGCGGCAGGTAGCCTAGTGGTTAAGCCTGAAAGGTTGCTGGGTCAAGTCCCCGAGCGGACTAGGTGAAGAATCTGTCCATGTGCCCGTGAGCAAGGCCCATAACCCTAATTGCTCCTGTATGTCGCTCTGGATAAGACCGTCTGCTAAAATTTAAGTGTATACCTCTCCCTCTATTGAAATGTGTTTTCCTCACGTCTCTTCCCCGTAGTTGTTGAAATCAGAGACGCGGCGTCGTTTAGGACGTATTAAAACACCCACAGGACTGACTGAATGCAGGTGAAGATAAGACTGGTCATCTAGGTAGTTCTAGGTATTGACATGGTTGCTATTGAGCTCCAAAGTCAAACTCCCCCGCGATGGTCGTCACGACGCCAGTCAGTATATCAGACAGAAGGAGTATCAAAGCTGAAGTAAGAAAGGCCAGTGTGTGTCGTGGTGAGTGGAGAGTGGGGTCATAAAATGAGGACCCGGGGTTTTATTTGATGGACTTTTGTCCCCATCGCTCTCAGCCACCGTGAAGGAGGCGCCTGTGAAGTCTGGAGACTCCCGCGCCCCTCCTCTGCCCCCCGGTTCCCTGGTCCCCTCGGCAGGCAGTTTCACTTTCCTGAATTAGGGGGACAGACTGGCCCTGTGGGACGATAGGGTAGTTACACCTCTGTGGGGTGAGGGTGGGGGGGTTGCCCTAGCCTGGTCGGCTGGCGTTGTGAACTTCTCGGATCGGGGTGGAATTTCCTGGACTCCCCTCGGGATGTGTGTGTGTGTGTGTGTGCGTGCGTGTGTGCGCGTGCGCGTTTGTGTGTGTGTGTGTGTGTGTGTGTGTGTAAGAGAGAGAAAGATAGTGAGACTCTGTTGTCGTTTTCACGGTCAGGGATAAGTTCCAACACAATAACAACCATTAACCAGCTGTGTGTGAATCTTATCTCTGTGAAATGTTCCAGCGGTCGGGAGGGAGTTGAGGAATGTTCACAGATCTGCTGTCTGTGAATATCCCTGCTGCTCTCACACAAAGGCCGTGTCCCAAACGGCACCCTTTCCCATATATAGTGCACTACTTTTGACCAGAGTTCTATGGGCCCTGGTCTCAAGTAGTGCACTCTGAGGGAATGGAAAGTCATCTGGACAGAATACAGGGCGGCTCGTTTGACTTCATGGCCATTCACCTTTTAGAAACACATTTCATGTTACAACCTTGTTCATGAAACAGAGAAAGAAAGTCTTGAAAATATGACGTCTTTTTGATTAAACTGTCATTTCTTTGGGCATTTTTCTTCTCTTCTTATAGTGATAATGTGTCACCAGCGGGTTGACGTTTATTGTCAGGAATCTTAGAGGCAGAACTGAGAGATTTTCACTAGATGGGATCTGTGGCAAATATTCATGTTTTCTTTTTTTGCTTTTCGGCTTCATTTAAGATCAGGGTTAGGCATTAGGGTTATCAGTGTTAAGGTTAAGGTCAGGGTTAGGCATTAGGGTTATCAGTGTTAAGGTTAAGGTTAGGGTTAGGCATTAGGGTTATCAGTGTTAAGGTTAAGGTTAGGGTTAGGCATTAGGGTTATCAGTGTTAAGGTTAAGGTTAGGGTTAGGCATTAGGGTTATCAGTGTTAAGGTTAGGGTTAGGCATTAGGGTTATCAGTGTTAAGGTTAAGGTTAGGGTTAGGCATTAGGGTTATCAGTGTTAAGGTTAAGGTTAGGGTTAGGCATTAGGGTTATCAGTGTTAAGGTTAAGGTTAGGGTTAGGCATTAGGGTTATCAGTGTTAAGGTTAGGGTTAGGCATTAGGGTTATCAGTGTTAAGGTTAAGGTTAGGGTTAGGCATTAGGGTTATCAGTGTTAAGGTTAAGGTTAGGGTTAGGCATTAGGGTTATCAGTGTTAAGGTTAAGGTTAGGCATTAGGGTTATCAGTGTTAAGGTTAGGGTTAGGGTTAGGCATTAGGGTTATCAGTGTAGTTAAGGTTAGGGTTAGGGTTAGGCATTAGGGTTATCAGTGTTAAGGTTAGGGTTAGGCATTAGGGTTATCAGTGTTAAGGTTAAGGTTAGGGTTAGGCATTAGGGTTATCAGTGTTAAGGTTAAGGTTAGGGTTAGGCATTAGGGTTATCAGTGTTAAGGTTAAGGTTAGGGTTAGGCATTAGGGTTATCAGTGTTAAGGTTAGGGTTAGGCATTAGGGTTATCAGTGTTAAGGTTAAGGTTAGGGTTAGGCATTAGGGTTATCAGTGTTAAGGTTAAGGTTAGGGTTAGGCATTAGGGTTATCAGTGTTAAGGTTAAGGTTAGGGTTAGACATTAGGGTTATCAGTGTTAAGGTTAGGGTTAGGCATTAGGGTTATCAGTGTTAAGGTTAGGGTTAGGCATTAGGGTTATCAGTGTTAGGGTTAGGCATTAGGGTTATCAGTGTTAAGGTTAGGGTTAGGCATTAGGGTTATCAGTGTTAAGGTTAAGGTTAGGGTTAGGCATTAGGGTTATCAGTGTTACGGTTAAGGTTAGGGTTAGGCATTAGGGTTATCAGTGTTAAGGTTAGGGTTAGGCATTAGGGTTATCAGTGTTAAGGTTAGGGTTAGGCATTAGGGTTATCAGTGTTAAGGTTAAGGTTAGGGTTAGGCATTAGGGTTATCAGTGTTAAGGTTAAGGTTAGGGTTAGGCATTAGGGTTATCAGTGTTAAGGTTAGGGTTAGGGTTAGGCATTAGGGTTATCAGTGTTAAGGTTAGGGTTAGGCATTAGGGTTATCAGTGTTAAGGTTAAGGTTAGGGTTAGGCATTAGGGTTATCAGTGTTAAGGTTAAGGTTAGGGTTAGGCATTAGGGTTATCAGTGTTAAGGTTAAGGTTAGGGTTAGGCATTAGGGTTATCAGTGTTAAGGTTAAGGTTAGGGTTAGGCATTAGGGTTATCAGTGTTAAGGTTAGGGTTAGGGTTAGGCATTAGGGTTATCAGTGTTAAGGTTAGGGTTAGGCATTAGGGTTATCGGTGTTAAGGTTAGGGTTAGGCATTAGGGTTATCGGTGTTAAGGTTAGGTTGGATTGTTATCGGTTAAGGTTAAGGTTAGGGTTAGGCATTAGGGTTATCAGTGTTAAGGTTAAGGTTAGGGTTAGGCATTAGGGTTATCAGTGTTAAGGTTAAGGTTAGGGTTAGGCATTAGGGTTATCAGTGTTAAGGTTAGGGTTAGGGTTAGGCATTAGGGTTATCAGTGTTAAGGTTAAGGTTAGGGTTAGGCATTAGGGTTATCAGTGTTAAGGTTAAGATCAGGGTTAGGCATTAGGGTTATCAGTGTTAAGGTTAAGGTTAGGGTTAGGCATTAGGGTTATCAGTGTTAAGGTTAAGGTTAGGGTTAGGCATTAGGGTTATCAGTGTTAAGGTTAGGGTTAGGCATTAGGGTTATCAGTGTTAAGGTTAAGGTTAGGGTTAGGCATTAGGGTTATCAGTGTTAAGGTTAAGATCAGGGTTAGGCATTAGGGTTATCAGTGTTAAGGTTAAGGTTAGGGTTAGGCATTAGGGTTATCAGTGTTAAGGTTAAGGTTAGGGTTAGGCATTAGGGTTATCAGTGTTAAGGTTAAGGTTAGGGTTAGGCATTAGGGTTATCAGTGTTAAGGTTAAGGTTAGGGTTAGGCATTAGGGTTACAGTGTTAAGGTTAAGGTTAGGGTTAGGCATTAGGGTTATCAGTGTTAAGGTTAGGGTTAGGGTTAGGCATTAGGGTTATCAGTGTTAAGGTTAGGGTTAGGCATTAGGGTTATCAGTGTTAAGGTTAAGGTTAAGGTTAGGCATTAGGGTTATCAGTGTTAAGGTTAAGGTTAGGCATTAGGGTTATCAGTGTTAAGGTTAAGGTTAGGGTTAGGCATTAGGGTTATCAGTGTTAAGGTTAAGGTTAGGCATTAGGGTTATCAGTGTTAAGGTTAAGGTTAGGGTTAGGCATTAGGGTTATCAGTGTTAAGGTTAGGGTTAGGCATTAGGGTTATCAGTGTTAAGGTTCGGGTTAGGCATTAGGGTTATCAGTGTTAAGGTTAGGGTTAGGCATTAGGGTTATCAGTGTTAAGGTTAGGGTTAGGCATTAGGGTTATCAGTGTTAAGGTTAGGGTTAGGCATTAGGGTTATCAGTGTTAAGGTTAGGGTTAGGCATTAGGGTTATCAGTGTTAAGGTTAGGGTTAGGCATTAGGGTTATCAGTGTTAAGGTTAGGGTTAGGCATTAGGGTTATCAGTGTTAAGGTTAGGGTTAGGCATTAGGGTTATCAGTGTTAAGGTTAGGGTTAGGCATTAGGGTTATCAGTGTTAAGGTTAGGGTTAGGCATTAGGGTTATCAGTGTTAAGGTTAAGGTTAGGGTTAGGCATTAGGGTTATCAGTGTTAAGGTTAAGGTTAGGGTTAGGCATTAGGGTTATCAGTGTTAAGGTTAAGGTTAGGGTTAGGCATTAGGGTTATCAGTGTTAAGGTTAAGGTTAGGGTTAGGCATTAGGGTTATCAGTGTTAAGGTTAAGGTTAGGGTTAGGCATTAGGGTTATCAGTGTTAAGGTTAGGGTTAGGCATTAGGGTTATCAGTGTTAAGGTTAAGGTTAGGGTTAGGCATTAGGGTTATCAGTGTTAAGGTTAGGGTTAGGCATTAGGGTTATCAGTGTTAAGGTTAGGTTTAGGCATTAGGGTTATCAGTGTTAAGGTTAGGGTTAGGCATTAGGGTTATCAGTGTTAAGGTTAAGGTTAGGGTTAGGCATTAGGGTTATCAGTGTTAAGGTTAAGGTTAGGGTTAGGCATTAGGGTTATCAGTGTTAAGGTTAGGGTTAGGCATTAGGGTTATCAGTGTTAAGGTTAAGGTTAGGGTTAGGCATTAGGCGTTATCAGTGTTAAGGTTAGGGTTAGGGTTAGGCATTAGGGTTATCAGTGTTAAGGTTAGGGTTAGGCATTAGGGTTATCAGTGTTAAGGTTAGGGTTAGGCATTAGGGTTATCGGTGTTAAGGTTAAGGTTAGGGTTAGGCATTAGGGTTATCAGTGTTAAGGTTTAGGGTTAGGCATTAGGGTTATCAGTGTTAAGGTTAAGGTTAGGGTTAGGCATTAGGGTTATCAGTGTTAAGGTTAAGGTTAGGGTTAGGCATTAGGGTTATCAGTGTTAAGGTTAGGGTTAGGGTTAGGCATTAGGGTTATCAGTGTTAAGGTTAAGGTTAGGGTTAGGCATTAGGGTTATCAGTGTTAAGGTTAAGATCAGGGTTAGGCATTAGGGTTATCAGTGTTAAGGTTAAGGTTAGGGTTAGGCATTAGGGTTATCAGTGTTAAGGTTAAGGTTAGGGTTAGGCATTAGGGTTATCAGTGTTAAGGTTAGGGTTAGGCATTAGGGTTATCAGTGTTAAGGTTAAGGTTAGGGTTAGGCATTAGGGTTATCAGTGTTAAGGTTAAGATCAGGGTTAGGCATTAGGGTTATCAGTGTTAAGGTTAAGGTTAGGGTTAGGCATTAGGGTTATCAGTGTTAAGGTTAAGGTTAGGGTTAGGCATTAGGGTTATCAGTGTTAAGGTTAAGGTTAGGGTTAGGCATTAGGGTTATCAGTGTTAAGGTTAAGGTTAGGGTTAGGCATTAGGGTTACAGTGTTAAGGTTAAGGTTAGGGTTAGGCATTAGGGTTATCAGTGTTAAGGTTAGGGTTAGGGTTAGGCATTAGGGTTATCAGTGTTAAGGTTAGGGTTAGGCATTAGGGTTATCAGTGTTAAGGTTAAGGTTAGGGTTAGGCATTATGGTTATCAGTGTTAAGTTTAAGGTTAGGCATTAGGGTTATCAGTGTTAAGGTTAAGGTTAGGGTTAGGCATTAGGGTTATCAGTGTTAAGGTTAAGGTTAGGCATTAGGGTTATCAGTGTTAAGGTTAAGGTTAGGGTTAGGCATTAGGGTTATCAGTGTTAAGGTTAGGGTTAGGCATTAGGGTTATCAGTGTTAAGGTTCGGGTTAGGCATTAGGGTTATCAGTGTTAAGGTTAGGGTTAGCCATTAGGGTTATCAGTGTTAAGGTTAGGGTTAGGCATTAGGGTTATCAGTGTTAAGGTTAGGGTTAGGCATTAGGGTTATCAGTGTTAAGGTTAGGGTTAGGCATTAGGGTTATCAGTGTTAAGGTTAGGGTTAGGCATTAGGGTTATCAGTGTTAAGGTTAGGGTTAGGCATTAGGGTTATCAGTGTTAAGGTTAGGGTTAGGCATTAGGGTTATCAGTGTTAAGGTTAGGGTTAGGCATTAGGGTTATCAGTGTTAAGGTTAGGGTTAGGCATTAGGGTTATCAGTGTTAAGGTTAGGGTTAGGCATTAGGGTTATCAGTGTTAAGGTTAAGGTTAGGGTTAGGCATTAGGGTTATCAGTGTTAAGGTTAAGGTTAGGGTTAGGCATTAGGGTTATCAGTGTTAAGGTTAAGGTTAGGGTTAGGCATTAGGGTTATCAGTGTTAAGGTTAGGGTTAGGCATTAGGGTTATCAGTGTTAAGGTTAGGTTAGGGTTAGGCATTAGGGTTATCAGTGTTAAGGTTAGGGTTAGGCATTAGGGTTATCAGTGTTAAGGTTAGGGTTAGGCATTAGGGTTATCAGTGTTAAGGTTAGGGTTAGGCATTAGGGTTATCAGTGTTAAGGTTAAGGTTAGGGTTAGGCATTAGGGTTATCAGTGTTAAGGTTAAGGTTAGGGTTAGGCATTAGGGTTATCAGTGTGGTTAAGGTTAGGGTTAGGCATTAGGGTTATCAG
Source organism: Oncorhynchus kisutch (assembly GCF_002021735.2). Taxonomy (NCBI): domain Eukaryota; kingdom Metazoa; phylum Chordata; class Actinopteri; order Salmoniformes; family Salmonidae; genus Oncorhynchus; species Oncorhynchus kisutch. The sequence goes on along the minus strand of NW_022266020.1, from coordinate 20,648 downwards.
TGTGGTTAAGGTTAGGGTTAGGCATTAGGGTTATCAGTGTTAAGGTTAAGGTTAGGGTTAGGCATTAGGGTTATCAGTGTTAAGGTTAGGGTTAGGGTTAGGCATTAGGGTTATCAGTGTTAAGGTTAGGGTTAGGCATTAGGGTTACCAGTGTTAAGGTTAGGGTTAGGCATTAGGGTTATCAGTGTTAAGGTTAGGGTTAGGCATTAGGGTTATCAGTGTTAAGGTTAAGGTTAGGCATTAGGGTTATCAGTGTTAAGGTTAAGGTTAGGCATTAGGGTTATCAGTGTGGTTAGGGTTAGGCATTAGGGTTATCAGTGTTAAGGTTAAGGTTAGGCATTAGGGTTATCAGTGTTAAGGTTAAGGTTAGGCATTAGGGTTATCCGTGTGGTTAAGGTTAGGGTTAGGCATTAGCGTTATCAGTGTTAAGGTTAGGGTTAGGGTTAGGCATTAGGGTTATCAGTGTTAAGGTTAGGGTTAGGCATTAGGGTTATCAGTGTTAAGGTTAAGGTTAGGGTTAGGCATTAGGGTTACCAGTGTTAAGGTTAGGGTTAGGCATTAGGGTTATCAGTGTTAAGGTTAGGGTTAGGCATTAGGGTTATCAGTGTTAAGGTTAAGGTTAGGCATTAGGGTTATCAGTGTTAAGGTTAAGGTTAGCATTAGGGTTATCAGTGTTAAGGTTAAGGTTAGGCATTAGGGTTATCAGTGTTAAGGTTAAGGTTATCAGTGTGGTTAAGGTTAAGGTCAGGGTTAGGCATTAGGGTTACAGTGTGGTTAAGGTTAAGGTTAGGGTTAGGCATTAGGGTTATCAGTGTGGTTAAGGTTAGGGTTAGGCATTAGGGTTATCAGTGTTAAGGTTAAGGTTAGGGTTAGGCATTAGGGTTATCAGTGTTAAGGTTAAGGTTAGGGTTAGGCATTAGGGTTATCAGTGTAGTTAAGGTTAGGGTTAGGCATTAGGGTTATCAGTGTGGTTAAGGTTAGGGTTAGGCATTAGGGTTACCAGTGTTAAGGTTAAGGTTAGGGTTAAGTTTAGGTTTGAGATGTTATTACTTTGTGGCTGTGCCAGCTATTGACCACTCTGCAGAGCTGCCTCCAGAACAAGATTCATGATGAAAAATGCTAACCTGCCCTCACCCCCTCTGTCTTCTCTCTCTCTAATCCAGAGTGAGGATTCAGACGAGGAAGAGCCATGCGCCATCAGTGGCCTTTGGACCTTCCAGCGGGACAGCAAGCGCTGGTCTCGCCTGGAGGAGCTGGATGTCTTCTTCCTCCCGGGTGGAAACCAGCCGCCCTTCACCCAGGTCCAGAGACCCTCGGCCGGTCAGGGGCAGCTCCGCGAGGGCCTGAGCTCGGAGAGTGTGCTGACGGATCTCAGCGAGCAGCCTGAGGTGGCCTCGCTTCACAGCTGCGGGAGTGTGGGAGAGGGAGGGATAGTCGATGGTGCCACATCTAGCGATGCCACGCCAGCGGCGGGCGCCACCCGCGCCAACTCGATGGCCAGCATGTGCTCCTCCTCGGGCACGGGCGGGTCATGCGGCACCACCGAGGACTCGCTGTCTGACGGGCATCCACACTCACCATTGGAGACGACCCAAGGTCACTTCTCCTTCGACGGCAAGCCCAGTGGAATTGTGGGAACAGGAGGGATAGAAGGAGGAGGGAGCGAGACTAGAGGAGGGAAGAGCACGCGCTCACGGGCCAAGAGTTTCCTCAAGCGCATGGAGAGCATCAGACTGAGGAGCGCCACTTCCAATAGCAAGAAGAAGAACGGAGGCGGGGGAAGACCTTCCAAACTGGAGATCAGCGGGCCGGTCATCAAAGAAGGACTAGACGACGACAAGCTACGGCGCCTCAATTGCGTTGACATCTCCACCCTCAACCCGACCCAAACCATGACCCTGAACTGTAACAGGAGCGTATCCTACTCCACGCAGACCAGCAGTGGCAGCATGGGGAGCTCCGGAAGCACGGGCAGTAGCCAATCAGAAGCAAGCAGCGGAAGCACCGTTAGCACCCCGAGCCCGGTGACACGAACCCGAAGCCACAGCACCGCGGTGGGAGCCAGTAAGAGAGGTGGGATGTACCTGGAAGGTTTTGACCCGTTAAGCGTGTTCCTACAGCCGCCTGGAGAACAACAACCCCCAGGTTCAACCCAACCCAAAACCAGACAGAAACCACCTCAGCAACAGCCTAGTAACCGGATAGTGGCTGAGCAAAACCAAAGCAAGCGTGGTCGCCTCAACGGAGAGAGGGAGGAGGAAGAGGAGGAAGAAGGCGTGATTTTCTTCTACCTTCCCGAAGGCCATAAACCGGGCACATTCCCCAAAGCGCTCGGCGACGGCAAACAACCACCGCAAAGTGGAAATGCCGATCCGCGCTATCTCGGTAGTCGATGCCAAACGCGTTGCGGCTCCACCGGCTCAGCGGACAGCCGCCTGAGTTTCTACGACAACGTGCCCAACGTGGCCTATCAAGGTGAGGAAGACGATGAAGTCAATGAAGAAGGGGAGGGGCCAAAGTTGGAGGATGTGCTGGAATGTGTCAACGGCCTGCAGCGATTCGTCAACGCCTGGACGGACAGGGTGGCAGCCGGGGAAGAGGATGACGAAGAGGAAGAAGATGAGGGGGATTCGGATTCGGCATTGGATTCAGCGTCTCCTTGTCCGTCCTCACCTTTGCAGAACCGGCTGGAGGAGACGGACAACGGGAGCGACCAGGACAGCACGGGTAACCCTCTGGGAGAAGGAGAGAGGGAAGAAGGAGAGGGGGAAGAAGGAGAGGGGGAAGAAGCCATGAGGGAGAGGAGGGACTCCGGAGTGGGAGCCTCTCTCACCAGATCTAACAGGTCAGTAATTCATTAATTAATCACCTCTCTGTTAATCAATCTATAGATATCACCAATATTGTTATTGTCCCCATTTGAGAAAATGTCCTGTGTGTTAAGATGAAGGACTTGCGAGCTCAATTCAGTGTTTTGGATGAAGGGTTGAGAGAGAGAAAGGGTGAGAGAGAGGGTGAGAGAGAGGATGAGAAGGAGGGTGAGAGAGAGGGTGGTGGAATGGAGGTGCACAAACAGGCAGAAAGAGGGAGAAAGAAGGAGGTACAGAAAGAGAAAGAGAGAGAGATGGGTAGAGGTACATAAAGAGAAAGAAAGATATGGGTAGAGGTACAGAAAGAGAAAGAGAGAGATGGGTAGTGGTACAGAAAGAGAGAGATATGGGTAGAGGTACAGAAAGAGAAAGAGAGAGATGGGTGGAGGTACAGAAAGAGATATGGGTAGTGGTACAGAAAGAGAGAGATATGGGTAGAGGTACAGAAAGAGAAAGAGAGAGATGGGTGGAGGTACAGAAAGAGATATGGGTAGTGGTACAGAAAGAGAAAGAGAGAGATGGGTAGAGGCACAGAAAGAGAAAGAGAGAGATGGGTAGTGGTACAGAAAGAGAAAGAGAGAGATGGGTAGTGGTACAGAAAGAGAGAGATATGGGTAGAGGTACAGAAAGAGAAAGAGAGAGATGGGTGGAGGTACAGAAAGAGAAAGAGAGAGATATGGGTAGTGGTACAGAAAGAGAAAGAGAGAGATGGGTGGAGGTACAGAAAGAGAAAGAGAGAGATATGGGTAGTGGTACAGAAAGAGAAAGAGAGAGATGGGTAGAGGCACAGAAAGAGAAAGAGAGAGATGGGTGGAGGTACAGAAAGAGAAAGAGAGAGATGGGTAGTGGTACAGAAAGAGAAAGAGAGAGATGGGTAGTGGTACAGAAAGAGAAAGAGAGAGATTGGTAGTGGTACAGAAAGAGAAAGAGAGAGATGGGTAGTGGTACAGAAAGAGAGAGATGGGGAGAGGCACAGAAAGAGAAAGAGAGAGATGGGTAGTGGTACAGAAAGAGATATGGGTAGTGGTACAGAAAGAGAAAGAGACATGGGTAGAGGTACAGAAAGAGACAGAGATAAAGTCAGATGGAGGGAGGAACACACAGACAGGGTGGACAAGTTGAGACGACTCTCCCAGCCCTGACCCTTACGTAACCGGCTGTCACGGTGATGAGGTGCAGTGAATACCTCGGATCTCGGGAATGCCGATTCGTCTCCGCGACGATGCAGCCATTCCCTCAGGAATCCACAGGCAGAATTCCAGAAGGTTTCCGGCGCTCCCATAGCCGCTGACAGCCAGGCGAGACCAGTGCTTCCCAACTCCAGTCCCTGAGTTCCCCCATAAGCACCTGGTTTTGTTGTAGCATCGGACAAACCTCATTGAGGGCCTGTTGATTAGTTGACGAGTTGAATCAGGTGTGTTTGTCCAGGGCCACAATAAAAATGTGTACTTCTACTGGAGGAACGGAGTTGGGATCCTCTGGGCTCGATCAATCCCTGTTATCCCAGTGAGCATCTCTTAACACAGGGGTCATAGGACTCGTCTGGATGGATGTTCTGCTAGTTACCTGGTCAGAGGAGAGGGCTTTATGACCTCTGGTCAAGTTCTGAAAATGATGAAGACGTATCTTCTCCTATATGTCTCTGTGTGTGAAAACTTGTGTGTTTGTTTATGTTTACCTAATATACGTTAACCTATATATTTTGACTTATATATTTTACACACATATTTGATATATATTTATATGAAATTCTTTGCAAACATTTGTGCTTTTGTATTTTGAAGTTTGCTTGTGCTTCTGATATCCCTCCGTATGTTTCTGTTTGCTGTGCTATATATTAGGTTAACACATATATTTGTCTCTACCCAAGGCCTCAGAAACTGCGCTGGCCCAGTTTCCAGGCCTCCCACCGGCCCAGTCACTCCTGGGCCCAGCGGCAGATGGGCTGCCAGTCAGTACTGCAGATGAACCTGCTCCAGAAGCTCTGCCTGCTCCAGCTAACAGCCCTCCTGGAGAAACACACCCCCACCAACAAACACGGCTTCAGCTGGTGAGTCGGCGGCGGCGGCCATTTTGATTAGTTACGGTTCATAAAACTTGGAGTTTGTGGCAAAACAAATTGGAATTTTTTCTCACACGAGGTCTCACACGAAAACAGCTGAAAATGCAGGCCTCCAAAAATGATATCGAGTGTATGTATAAAAACCCTTGTTAGCCTATAACCTATAGCCTAGCATGCTGCTCCGATAGCGCTAGTTGAAGCCTAGGCCTACAAACAAATAGACCACAACAATCATAGGCTCTATTTCTCCTCTTCTCCCACAGATAGCAGGCTGTTGGGTCTGAACGTAAGGGGGGTCTCAACATTCTTTTCCCAGGCTAGCTAATTACTGGTGCACTGGTATACGTTGTCATCTTTTGACGGGGGCAATCACAGAGTTCACACGCACAGGCTGTTAAAATGTAGACCTGGAGGCCGAGTCTGTAGGCCCAGTCCTCGACAATTACCGAAATGACCGAACCCCCCCCCCCCCTCTCCATCATGCAATTATAGATTATGGTCACTGGTTCGAGATTGTCCAATGTCACTCAGTATCCCCTTTGGTGTCTGGTCCTTCTGGGGATGTCTGTGAGGACTGTTGAGACTGCAGACCAGGGGATGTATTCCTCTATCATTCTCTTATATGGAATTCTATCTCTTTTCTCTCTGTCAATCTCCCTTTTCTATTTCTCTTTCCCTCCCTTCCTTCCCTCACCGCAACTCTCTCTTTGTCTGTCTGTCTGTCTGTCTGTCTGTCTGTCTGTCTGTCTGTCTGTCTGTCTGTCTGTCTGTCTGTCTGTCTGTCTGTCTGTCTGTCTGTCTCTCTCTCTCTCTCTCTCTCTCTCTCTCTCTCTCTAATTTACTCTCTCTCTCTAATTTACTCTCTCTCTCTCTAATTTACTCTCTCTCTCCACCTCTCCCTCCCTCCATCTTCTTATCTAACCCAGCTTCATGATCTGGACAAAGCAAATAGCTCGAGCCTCACCTCAAATCTCTGTATAGTGCTGTGCTTGTCTTCACCCCACCCAGCTTCAATGAGTCAGAGAAGCTCCACACCTTCTCCAGGGTGGCAGGGGCAGAGAAAGGGTTATGACAGGCTTACGACAGGGTTATGGCAGGCTTACGACAGGTTTATGACAGGCTTACGACAGGTTTATGACAGGCTTACGACAGGGTTATGACAGGCTTACGACAGGGTTATGACAGGCTTATGACAGGCTTACGACAGGGTTATGACAGGCTTATGTCAGATCTTTTAATCACTGAGACCATTTGATTTTTGAGCTGGAGGCTTGGCTGCACATACCCAGAATTCCCTTCTGGGATCGTAGCATGTTCCCTTCTCATTTACCAAGCTGTGGTCATTCTTCTGAGAAGCGAGTAGCACACACACACTTAACAGCACACGATACATACACACCCATAAACATGTGTGCTCTTGTAAAAACCATTATGCCATCCCGGAGAGCAGTAGAACACCTGACATTCAGACAAACACACACACACACACACACACACACACACACACACACACACACACACACACACACACACACACACACACACACACACACACACACACACAGTGACATAGTCAGTGTTGGGGGTTTGAGGCACAAACACACACACAGTGACATGATCAGTGTTAGGGTCTTGAGGCACAAACACACACACACACACACACACAGTGACATGGCCAGTGTTAGGGGCTTGAGGCACAAACACACACACACACACACACACAGTGACATGGTCAGTGTTAGGGGCTTGAGGCACAAACACACACACACACACACACACACACACACACACACACACACGCACGCACGCACGCACACAGTGACATGGTCAGTGACATGGTCAGTGTTAGGGGCTTGAGGCACACACACACACACACACACACACACACACACACACACACACACACACACAGTGACATAGTCAGTGTTAGGGGTTTGAGGCACAAACACACACACAGTGACATGATCAGTGTTAGGGTCTTGAGGCACAAACACACACACACACACACACAGTGACATGGCCAGTGTTAGGGGCTTGAGGCACAAACACACACACACACACACACACACAGTGACATGGTCAGTGTTAGGGGCTTGAGGCACAAACACACACACACACACACACACACACACACACACACACACGCACGCACGCACACAGTGACATGGTCAGTGACATGGTCAGTGTTAGGGGCTTGAGGCACACACACACACACACACACACACACACACACACACACACACAGTGACATGGTCAGTGTTAGGGGCCTGAGGCACAAACACAAAGTGCGGATGCGGATGTTTACACCATTACGAACCCACCCCCCTTACCCTCTCCTCCCTTCTCCTCCCCCCTTACCCTCTCCTCCCTTCTCCTCCTCCCTCCCGGTTTCTATTGTCTTTGTGTTTATCCTCCCTCTCATAAACTGGGAGAAAGCTCGGCTTCTGCAAAACCCACACAACAACCCCACCTTAGCTAGGTGGTAGCGTGACATGTGCTAATGCTAATGTTAGCGTTGGTGATTCAGCGTAGCAGTAAACTACTGCTCTTTCCATTTGTTTAGTGTTCAACCTTTATTTATTAGGTTTGTCAGTTGGGAACCAATTCTCATTAACAATATCCTGTGGCCTTGTAGGTGCAGGTCTGAACGACCTTATACTGTCAAATCCTGTTTGATTAAACAGTACAGGCTTCTCTAGCTCCAGTCCTGGAGAGCTGTTGTTCCTGCCTCCACAACGCTGCAGGTGTCTTACTGTTGGGTTGGAATGAAACCCTGCACACACGGCAGGTGTATTACTGTTGGGTTGGAATGAAACCCTGCACACACACACACATACACCGAGTAGCCGTCCGTCCAGGACCAGAATAGCAGAAGCGGTTGGATTGAGTGTTGTAGTTTGCTGTGTGTGGTAGTCATCATGTGGGCTGCTTTCTGTAGTGGACATTTACAATGTTAGCACTGCTTTGTTAGTACAGGGACAGAGGACAGGGACAGAGGACAGGGACAGAGGACAGGGACAGAGGACAGAGGACAGGGACAGAGGACAGGGACAGAGGACAGAGGACAGAGGACAGGGACAGAGGGACAGAGGACAGGGACAGAGGACAGGGACAGAGGACAGGGACAGAGGACAGGGACAGAGGACAGAGGACAGAGGATGAGGACAGGGACAGAGGACAGGGACAGAGGACAGGGACAGAGGACAGGGGACAGAGGACAGAGGACAGGGACAGAGGACAGAGGACAGGGACAGAGGATGAGGACAGGGACAGAGGACAGGGACAGAGGACAGGGACAGAGGACAGGGACAGAGGACAGGGACAGAGGACAGGGACAGAGGTCAAAGTCCAACACCTACTTTACTCCTGTTGCAAAACCATGTGTGTGTGTGTGAGTACACTCGTTTGTGTGAGCGTGCGTACGTGTGTCTGTTCTGTGTTCGTGTGTGTGTGTGTATATGTTCTGTGTGTGTGTGTGTGTTGTTATTGGCTATTTTAACCTGTCCCTCTATGTGTGTGTGTTGTGTGTGGGTTGCAGGGCTGTGCCGAAGTTTATGAAGCGGATCAAGGTGCGGGACTACAAAGACCGAAATGTGTTTGGAGTGCCTCTGCTGCTGAACGTCCAGCGTACGGGTCAGCCCCTGCCTCAGAGCATTCAACAGGCCATGCGCTATCTACGCAGCCAATGTCTGGACCAGGTACGGTCTGTCTACCTGTCTGTCTGTCTAACCTGTCTGTCTGTCTGTCTAACTTGTCTGTCTGCCTGTCTGTCTGTCTGTCTGTCTGTCTGTCTGTCTGTCTGTCTGTCTGTCTGTCTGTCTGTCTGTCTGTCTGTCTGTCTGTCTGTCTGTCTGTCTGTCTGTCTAACCTGTCTGTCTGTCTGTCTGTCTGTCTGTCTGTCTGTCTGTCTGTCTGTCTGTCTGTCTGTCTGTCTGTCTGTCTGTCTGTCTGTCTGTCTGTCTGTCTGTCTGTCTGTCTGTCTGTCTGTCTGTCTGTCTGTCTGTCTGTCTGTCTGTCTGTCTGTCTGTCTGTCTGTCTGTCTCCCCAAGCCCCATTACACAACAAACACACAGACACCACCCCATCTCTTAATTTAGTCTCCTGGTTGCATAGTTGTATATTTCCCTGGAAGAATCAGTCTTTTTGTCAGAGTTGGAATTTGGGGAAAATGGCCAGTTAAATATTCACAGTGTGTTACACACACACACTCTTTCTGTGTCAGTTTTGAGGCCTCACATACTGTGTTTGGGAGACAAGAAGGTCCTGAAACACACGCACACACACAGGGAGGCCTGGGGAGAGTCAAACGTTTCCAGCTGTTTAGTCACCTTTGTCAGTCTGTTTAAGAGAGAGAGAGACAGAGCCAAGGGATTGCTATGGCGACAGAGAGCGCGAGAGAGAGAGGGAGGGATGGAGGAATGGAAGAGAGAATGAGGGATGGCATGCTCTCCTAAACTGGACAACGGGCCTCTGTTTGAAATGGTGAAAGCTCACGGAAAGTATTTCTTCTCCTCAAGCCAGAGCTCTTTTTCCTCCCAGATGGCAGCCATTTTGTAAAACCATTAACTTAAAAAGCCCATTGATTAAGTCCAACAGAAAGAACACTCTCCTCAAGAATTCTAATGGATTTCATGGGTTGTGTCCCAAACCAAATGGCACCCTATTCCCTTTCTAGTCCACTACTTCTGACCAGGGCCTATAGGGAATCAGGTGCCATTTGGGACGTGCATCGTCTTAAAAATACACTGAATACCGTTGTGATGTAACCACCGAGCTACACACTAACAATGGGCCCCTTATTCAATCAAAATTGCAAACGATGAGAATGTGGGCTTGAATTGATAACTCATTAGATCTTGTTCCAGGTAATAAAAAAATGACATCAACAATCTCTCTTTCCCGCTTTTCTCTCTCCTCCCCCCCTCCCCCCTTTGTCTCTCCCCTCCCCCCACTCTCTGTCTCTCTCTCTCTCTGTCTCTCTCTCTCTCTCTCTCTCTCTCTCTCTCTCTCCCTCTCCCTTCCCACTCTCTCTCTCTCTCTCTCTCTGTCTCTCTCTCTCTCCCTCCCCCTCTCTGTCTCTCTCTGTCTCTATCTCTCTCTCTATCTCTCTCTATCTCTCTCTCTCTGTCTGTCTCTCTGTCTCTCTCTCTCCCCTCCCCCTCTCTGTCTCTCTCTCTCCCCTCCCCCTCTCTGTCTCTCTCTCCCTCCCCCCTCCCCCTCTCTGTCTCTATCTCTCTCTCTCTCTCTCTCTCTCTCTCTCTCTTTACCCTTCCAGGTGGGTCTCTTCAGGAAGTCGGGGGTTAAATCACGTATTCAGGCGCTCCGTCAGATGAACGAAACATGCGGTGCCGACGGAGGTGGAGTCAGTTACGAGGGCCAATCAGCTTACGACGTGGCCGACATGCTGAAGCAGTATTTCCGGGACCTTCCAGAGCCGCTACTCACCAGCAAACTGTCTGAGACCTTCCTGCAGATCTATCAATGTAAGAACAGAGAGAGGGACACACACACACATACACAGAAACACAAACTTAACATTGACAGGTATTAACACCCATAATATTCACATTCATCTAAAATAATGTGGAGATTGAAGGGGAACACACACATAGCCTCACAAAAAGCTGTAGGTGCATGTCTGTCAGCCCGGAAGGGAGGGAGGGAGGGAGGGAGGGAGGGAGGGAGGGAGGGAGGGAGGGAGGGAGGGAGGGAGGGAGGGAGGGAGGGAGGGAGGGAGGGAGGGAGGGAGGGAGGGAGGGAGAGAGATTGTGGACGGAAAACAAACAGGCAATAACAGATGATGTGGTGGTACACACTCCATCTCTCCTCTGCCACAGCGCTCCATGACTCACTAGAACATTTGTGTTTGAAATACAAACAGCTAGTTAAAGTTAATTACTGAATATAAATCAATATCATTGACAGTCTGCTGGCATGAAAACTGTACAATGTAATTACAGCAAAACAATGTCAAATGCCCTCTTGGAATCCATCAATCAAGTTTATTAATTCATTAAGACAAAATAGCATTTGCTGGTACAATATTGTCATCATACAGCACTGCAATAAGAAATGCAGAAATACAGTAAGTAGCTGGCAACCAGCTGTCTGGAATTCATGATAAACCTTGTATGTGAGACCATTTTCCATCTTGTCAAAATTCAACAAAATAATGTTTTTAAATTGAGCTGAATTGAACTTAATTGAACTGAACCAAACTGAACCAAACTGAATTGAACTGAACAGAACTGAGTTGAACTGAATGTGATTCCCTCAGACATGCCCAAGGAGCTGCGTCTTCAGGCTACGCGAGCGGCCGTGCTGCTGCTGCCAGACGAGAGCCGCGAGGCGCTGCAGACCCTCCTGTGCCTGCTGAGTGACGTCACCGCCGCCGTGGCAGAGAACCAGATGACCTGCGCCAACCTGGCCGTCTGCCTGGCGCCTTCGCTCTTCCACCTTAACACGCTGAGACGCAAGGAGAGCTCCTCGCCACGGTGGGCAGGGTTGGGGTGTTGTGGGGAACTAGGAGAGGGTGTATGTGTTTGTGTGTGCGTGTACCTACTTGTGCGTGCCTGTGTTGTGCACCTTTACCAAGCCTACCTCTTTCTGTCTATGTCTCTGTATGTGTGTGTGTGTGTGTGTGTGTGTGTGTGTGTGTGTGTGTGTGTGTGTGTGTGTGTGTGTGTGTGTGTGTGTGTGTTTGTGTGCGTGTGTGTGTGTGTGTGTGTGTGTGTGTGTGTGTGTGTGTGTGTGTGTGAGAGAGAGAGAGAGAGAGAGAGAGAGAGAGAGAGAGAGAGAGCGTGAGAGAGAGTGTGAGCGAGAGCGTGAGAGAGCATGAGAGAGAGTGTGAGAGAGCGTGAGAGAGAGCGTGAGAGAGCATGAGAGAGAGTGTGAGAGAGCGTGAGAGAGTGTGAGAGAGCGTGAGAGAGAGCGTGAGAGAGAGTGTGAGAGAGCGTGAGAGAGAGCATGAGAGAGAGAGCATGAGAGAGAGTGTGAGAGAGCGTGAGAGAGAGTGTGAGAGAGTGTGAGAGAGAGTGTGAGTGACCAACCCTATCTCCTTTTTTTGTCTTGACTCAGTATATATGACCATGTATTGTAATACACTGCCCAGCCTCACACCAACATGAGAGGAGGAGAGGCTGACAAACTCTAGCTATAGAGCAGGATGTTACTGTATGTAGGGGAAGGAGAGAGGGGGGAGGAAGAGAGGAAGTGAGAGAGAGAGAACTGAGGGAAAGAGAGTCTGTATAGGGGGTTACATCAAACCTTATGACAGATTGTCTTCTTCTCCTCTGTCCTCTCTCTTTCTTTCCTCTCCTCTTTCTGTCTCACTAGTGGACATGACTAACTGTCCTAAGTGGACATGACTAACTGTCCTGTGTGTTTGTCTTCCTGGTGTGTTGTGATAGGGGGATGAACAGGAAGCAGCCGCTGGGTAAACCTGACCAGAGGGACCTCAACGAGAACCTGGCCGCCACCACCGGCCTGGCACACATGATCCAGGAGTGCAGGAAGCTCTTCAGGGTACGTGTCTGAACCTAGAACCTCACCAGAACCTTAGTAGAACCTCAACTTTTGCCTCCCCTCTCTTTCTACATTGTCTGTCTGACTAGAACCTGACTAAAACCAGACTAGAACCTCACCTCTCTTTCTACATTGTCTGACTAGAACCTAAATACAACCTCAGATCACCTCCCCACCTTTCTACAGTCTCTGATGAGAACCTCACATTCTGTTCAGCTATATGCACACAGCACATGAACACGACTGTGCTCTGACGGCCGACACTAAAGTCAGAGTGTTGGATTGGTGTCGGTACAACGTTGCTCTCGTAAACATGTTCATCTCAGTTCCCGAAAGTCCCTCTGGTCTGGAGGATCCGAGGTTGTTTTTCCTGTGTGTGTTTTTGGATTATAGTTATCGTTACATAAAAACAAATTGTCTCAGCCAAGTAGCCCTCTCCACCCCACGTCTTACCTGACTGGGTCTAACGCCACGTTTGTGTTGACCCGTCCCACTCACTGAGCCCTATGGAATGTTGGGTACTGTAGTTACATAAGACTAATAGTCTGGTTGATGGAATACAGTAAGCTGTTTTGTAGCGCCACAGAACCCACAATCCCATTGACCTACTGTATCTCCATGCTTCTGTTGACCCGTCGCACACTGACTGAGCCCTATGGAATGTTGGGTACTATAGTTACGTAAGGGGGAGA
>NW_022266020.1:0-5000 GCF_002021735.2 Oncorhynchus kisutch | reverse complement strand
TTGAAGGAAGGCAGCTGACTAGTGTAACAGATAAGGAGAGAGGCTTTGGGTTGTTGTGATTACAACACTGCCCTTACAGTTATGTTCCCAATCATGGTGCAAGACCTGGGCCTTCTTCCCCAGAGCCTGAGTAGCGCTAGTTTCAACATTGCATCATTACAGTTACCGTTAGCATTGTTTCCCCAAAAAACATTGTTGCCCTTAAACCTGTCAATAAAACATACAGATATGTTTTTACAAAAGTATTAAAAGATGATCTCTTTTGTTTTCTGACTCTTAGGTCCACGATGGCTCACCGCTGCGCCTGTGGAAGGCGTCCGTGGAGGTGCCTGCGGGTCCTGAGGAGGTGTTGACGCGGGTCCTCCGGGAGCAGGGCCGCTGGGACGAGGACCTGATGGAGAGCCGTGTGGTGGAGACGCTAGGCGATCGCACTGAGGTGTACCAGTACACCAGGAACACCATGGCCCCCACCCCACCAGAGACCACCTCGTGCTCAGGTAGAAGATCTCCCTACACTCCAGAAGGGTTCTTCAGCTGTCCCCATAGGAGAACCCTTTTTGGTTCAGAGTAAAAACCCTTTTTGGAAAGGTTTCTACATGGAACCCAAAACGGTTCTACTTGGAATGAAAATTGTTCTACCTTGAACCAACAATACTTCTTCAAAGGGTTCTCCTATAGGGACAGTGTAAAACCCTTTTCGGTTCTAGATAGTACTTTTTTCCTGGAGACTGTACCTACCTTCCCACGCCTTGTATATCCCTTCTTGTGTTGTTTGTCTACTTCAACCATTCATTCCTTCTTTCATTATTCTCTTCCTAAATGGTATAAAACAACTGTCTCTCTTTCTCTCAATGGTATAAAACAACTATCTTTCTCTCTTTTGGTATAAAAGTCTAAATGTCTTCTCTCTGCTTCAGGACGTGGGTGACAGACCTACCTAAGGGAGCGTGTGCGTTGGTGTGTACCTCAGTGGACCATGACGGGGCAGCGTTACTGGGCGTGCGGGCCAATGTGCTCACCTCACGCTACTTCATCGAGCCATGCAGCAGCAACAAGTCTCGCCTCACACACATCTCCAGGGTCGACTGCAGGTGAGTCAGCTGGAACGGAAGCAGTAGAAACAGTAGGATAGAAACAGTAGAATAGAACCAGTAGAATAGAACCAGTAGAATAGAACCAGTAGAATAGAAACAGTAGGATAGAAACAGTAGGATAGAAACAGTAGGATAGAAACAGTAGAATAGAACCAGTAGAATAGAAACCGTAGGATAGAAACAGTAGAATAGAACCAGTAGAATAGAACCAGTAGGATAGAACCAGTAGAATAAAGGCTAGACATGCTCAACTCTGAACTAAAATGTTCAAGGGAACTAGAGGAGAGCTTTAAATCAAAGTAACTCTGGTCTGATGCTAAAACATCTCCTCTCTAAATCAAAGTAACTCTGGTCTGATACTAAAACATCTCCTCTCTAAATCAAAGTAACTCTGGTCTGATGCTAAAACATCTCCTCTCTAAATCAAAGTAACTCTGGTCTGATGCTAAAACATCTCCTCTCTAAATCAAAGTAACTCTGGTCTGATGCTAAAACATCTCCTCTCTAAATCAAAGTAACTCTGGTCTGATACTAAAACATCTCCTCTCTAAATCAAAGTAACTCTGGTCTGATGCTAAAACATCTCCTCTCTAAATCAAAGTAACTCTGGTCTGATGCTAAAACATCTCCTCTCTAAATCAAAGTAACTCTGGTCTGATACTAAAACATCTCCTCTCTAAATCAAATTAACTCTGGTCTGATGCTAAAACATCTCTCTAAATCAAAGTAACTCTGGTCTGATGCTAAAACATCTCCTCTCTAAATCAAAGTAACTCTGGTCTGATGCTAAAACATCTCCTCTCTAAATCAAAGTAACTCTGGTCTGATGCTAAAACATCTCCTCTCTAAATCAAAGTAACTCTGGTCTGATGCTAAAACATCTCCTCTCTGTCTCTCTGTTTCCAGGGGTCGGTTCCCAGAGTGGTACAATAAACTGTATGGACACCTGTGTGCCAGTGAGGTGGTGCGGATACGCCAGTCCTTCACCACCCAGATGGATAAGTGAGGGCCAGGCAGCTCCACTTGACTTGGAGACCAAAGTCACAAGAAGGGGCGACACCCTGGAACCAGAAAGAGTCTCTATCCACCCCCACCTCAGCCCCTAATTCGCTACAGCCCTGATGCTGGTTGGGGTTGACTGGGGGAGGACAACCCATTGACTCATTGACATGATTCAAGCTCTTGACAGACATACCCTTGTGTCCTGGACAGAGAGACTTTGAACAGACTTTGTGGTCATCCGTAGACTGTCATCAACGGCCAGGTGGGGTTACTGCCTCCGAGGGGTCCTGCAAGGCCTGGAACGGCCATGGACCCTCACAGTTCTTTCAGAGTTGTGTTATGGTTCTTGTGCTAGGTGATGTGTTGCGGGCGGCACGACCAAAGTAAATGTGTCTGAAATGGAAGTATGGTGTCACTCATCCAACAAGCATAATACCTTTACAGAGAGGATGTGACATCACCGTCAGAGGATGTGATGTCACGGATTAGTTAAAAGAGAATCTATAGGGGAGGGGGGCTTCTGATAAGAGAGAAGGTTGGTGTGTGGGTGTGATGAATGGTTGATTAATTTCATGCACTGGCTCCCAGCTGCAATATAGTGTGTATATACTATATCCTGCATCTGTTCATGTTGCTTTTTCCTGTTTCCTCTCTCTCTCTCTGTGTGTGTGTGTGTGTGTGTGTGTGTGTGTGTGTGTGTGTGTGTGTGTGTGTGTGTGTGTGTGTGTGTGTGTGTGTGTGTGTGTGTGTGTGTGTGTGTGTGTGTGTACTCGTGCACAAGTGTTTTTATCCTGTTACAGCGGAGGCAATGTCCACGACATTGTTTTCAGGAAGATACTGTATTTTTCGACGGACGGATGGATAATATGGGCTAATAGTTGTGTGAATGTATTGAAAATATGCAATATCTGAGTTTGTATTGATAAGTGGGGTATGGTGAGTTGATAGTTGGTTAAATGGCATTAGGGAAAGCTAGTATAGAGTGGGTTTAAAGGATGGAACAGAAGCAAAATGGTGGCTGGAACACCAATTGGTTGAGAGGGTTAAAGTCGCCCCCAAAACTAAAATGGAGACTTAGATTCTGATGGACCAAGCTTAAAGAAAGCAGACAGTCACAGAACATTTTGATTGATTCCACTGCTTAAAAGAGCATCGAGAATACACAACAATCAACAGGGCTAGGATTCCAAAATGGCCGCCATTTGTAGGCTAAACGTTGATGGAAGGAACACTTCAGGTTGTTACTTTTGTAGTACGATGTACAAGAGCAGTCAAGGTGGTCTTCTGCTTCACAGAAGAAAAACCTGGGGGGAAAGAAATAGAAAAGAAGAGAAGAAATGAATAGAAAACAAAGAAAAGAGAAGGTCCTTTTATAAAGGTGTGGGATTTTACAGGTTTTACTGTAAATAGAGGAGGAGACAGTGCAGGGAATGTCTGTCTGTCTGTCTGTAAGTCTGTCTGTCTGTCTGTCTGTCTGTCTGTCTGTCTGTCTGTCTGTCTGTCTGTCTGTCTGTCTGTCTGTCTGTCTGTCTGTCTGTCTGTCTGTCTGTCTGTCTGTCTGTCTGTCTGTCTGTCTGTCTGTCTGTCTGTCTGTCTGTCTGTCTGTCTGTCTGTCTGTCTGTGTTACCTTAAATGAAGTATAAGACTAATAGTAACCAAGTACACCTTCATCCGGGCCGGATTTGGGCCCCGTGTTAAAACCTATACGTTCTCTGTTCAGTGTGTGACTCATTTGCTAAGTGTTGTGTTGTATTGTTAAACGTGTGTGTACATTATTTGTACGCCGTCAGATATGAGTAACGCATGACAATGACATTTAATTTAAAAATATATTTATACCTCAGATATGTTTTTTTTGTACCATGTTTATTTTATTGTAAATGTTACGCTTAAGTTACAGAAATGTGTTTTATATTTTGTATTATTAATATTATTTCTGTACAGATTAATCACAGTCACATGCACTATTAAATGTATTAAACAAAGAGTGTTGTCTTAGTTGGGTCATTGGCTGCTGTTTTGAAATGTTGAGTGTTCAGGTGGATTGGAGTTGTTGACTTGGTTTCTGATGTCATTTAATATGATAATGCACTTCACAATGGTCTCATGTAGGCTGCCCCCCAAAAGTGCCCCTTTAAATCAAATCAAATCAAATCAAATTTATTTATATAGCCCTTCGTACATCAGCTGATATCTCAAAGTGCTGTACAGAACCCAGCCTAAAACCCCAAACAGCAAGCAATGCAGGTGGAGAAGCACCTTTAAGGTTTTTCGGGGCCAAAGGAGTGCCATAAGCAGTACAACCATTACCCAAACATTGGTTTTGTTGTAACTCTGAACTACCTTATCATGGCTCTGAGAGTTGTTTCTACATTCTCTCTCAGACAGGCAGCTTAGCCTGGGGTCATACTGTACCCTGCCCCTGGATTACCTCTCTTTCTCTCCCTTCTTCTCCCTCTCTCTCTCTCTCTCTCTCTCTCTCAATCTCCCTTCCTCTCACTCCCTCCCTCTCTCTCTCTCCCTCTCCTTCCTCCTCACTCACTCACTCCTCTCTCTCTCTCTCTGTCTCTTCCTCTCACTCCCTCCCTCTCTCTCTCTCCCTTCCTCTCACTCACTCCCTCCTCTCTCTCTCTCTCTCTCTCTCTGTCTCTTCCTCTCACTCCCTCCCTCTCCCTCTCTCCCTTCCTCTCACTCTCTCCCTCTCTCTCTCTCTCCCTTCCTCTCACTCATTCCTCCTCTCTCTCTCTCTCTCTCTCTGTCTCTTCCTCTCACTCCTCCTCTCTACCTCCCTCTCTACCTCCCCTCTCTCTCCCTCTCTCTTCACTCCCTTCCTCTCTCTCTCACTCCCGCTCTCTCTCTCTATCTCCCTCTCTCTCTCCTCTCTCTCTCTCCTCTCTCTCTCTC
>NW_022266019.1:190035-289522 GCF_002021735.2 Oncorhynchus kisutch | reverse complement strand
CTTAATGTTTGCTGTTTTATCACTCAGAAGAACATTGGACACTATGTACCAAACAACATGTGAAACCTCATGATATGAGGATAAGAAGTGTTTAAAAGGTGAGTTCTGAACCCTGTAGACGACCTGCACTACTTTCTAAGAAGACCAGAGTCATTTCAGAATGAAGACTGCTATAGTTTCTGACGGTGTTGCTGTTATGTCTGTCTGGGGCATGGACTCAGGGAGAGAGTGGAGGGTGGGCTAGTATTCTTCTGTCTGTCTGTCTGTCTGCCTGTCTGTCTGTCTGGGGCCTGGACTCAGGGAGAGAGTGGAGGGTGCTAGTAGTTCTGTCTGTCGTCTCTGTCTGTCTGTCTCTGTCTGTCTGTCTGTCTGTCATTCTGTCTGTCTGTCTGTCTGTCTGTCCTGTCTGTCTGTCTTTCTGGTCTGTCTGTCTGTCTGTCTGTCTGTCTGTCTGTCTGTCTGTCTGTCTGTCTGTCTGTCTGTTGCTGTCTGTCTGGGGGCATGGACTCAGGGAGAGAGTGGAGGTGTGGCTAGTAGTTCTGTCTGTCTGTCTGTCTGTCTGTCTGTCTGTCTGTCTGTCGTCTGTCGTCGGTCTTGGGCATGGACTCAGGAGAGAGTGGAATATGTACACTAAATCACCAAAAGTATGTGGACACCTGCTCATCTAACATCTCATTCCAAAATCATGGGCATTTGCATGGAGTTGTTCCCCCCTTTACTGCTATAACAGCCTCCACTCTTCTGGGAAGGCTTTTCCACTAGACGTTTGGAACATTGCTGCTATAACAGCCTCCACTCTTCTGGAAAGGCTTCCCACTAGATGTTGGAAACTTGCTGCTATAACAGCCTCCACTCTTCTGGAAGGCTTTCCACTAGATGTTGGAACATTACTGGCTAACAGCCTCCACTCTTTCTGGGAAGGTTTTCCACTAGATGTTGGAACATTGCCTGTGAGGACTTGCTTCCATTCAGCCACAGAAGCATTAGTGAGGTCGGAAACTGATGTTGGGCGATTAGGCCTGGCTCGCAGTCGGCGTTCCAATTCATCCCAAAGGCGTTCAAACGTCATTGAGGTTAGAGCTTTGTGAAGTTCTTCCACACCAATCTCGACTAACCATTCATGTATGGAACTGGCGTTGCGTACAGGGGCGTTGTCATGCTGAAACAGGAAAGACCTTCCCCAAACTGTTGCCACAAGATGGAAGCACAGATTCCTCTAGAATGTCATTCTATGCTGTAGCATTAAGATTTCCCTTAACTTGAACTAAAAGGCCCGAACCATGAAAAACGCCCCAGACCATTATTCCTCCTCCTCCACCAAACTTTACATTGTCACTATGCATTAGGGCAGGTAGCGTTCTCCTGGCATCCTCCAAACCCAGATTAGTGTGTGGATTGCTAGAAGGTGAAGATGATTCATTACTCCAGAGAATACGTTTCCACTGCTCCAGAGTCCAGTGGCTGTGAGTTTTTACACCCACTCAAGTCGACGCTTGACATTGCCCATATTGATCTGGTTTGTATGCACTCTCGGCTGGAAAACCCATTTCAGGAAGCTCCTGACAAACAGTTTATTGTGCTGATGTTGCTTCCAGAGGCAGTTTGGATCTCGTTAGTGAGTGTTGCAACAAAGTACAGACGATTTTTTACACGTTACACTCTTCAGCACTCAACGGTCCTGTTCTCTGTGAGCTTGTGTGGCCCACTACTTCTTGGCTGAGCCGTTGTTGGTCCAGATGTTTCCACTTCACAATAACAGCACTTACAGTCAACCAGGCAGCTCCAGCAAGGCAGGAATTTGACAAACTGACTGTTGGAAAGGTGCCATCCTATGATGGTGCCAGGGTGCCACGTTGAATGTTACTGAAAGCTCTTCAGTAAGGCCATTCTACTGCCAAAGTTTGTCTATGGAGATTGCATGGCTGTGTGCTTAATTTTAAACAACCTGTCAGAGCCACTGGTGTGGCTGAAATGGGCCCAATCTACTAATTTGAAGGGGTGTCCACATAATATTGTATATATAGTGTATTCACCCAGCTGTCTGGTCCAGGAGAATATCACCTGTGATGCTGTCTTGTCCAGGAGAATATCGCCTATGATGCTGTCTGGTCCAGGAGAATATCACCTGTGATGCTGTCTTGTCCAGGAGAATATCACCTCTCACAATATTGGGACGACAGGGTAGATTCATGAAGTGGAGTGATGATGTTTATAGATCAGACTGTATAGGCTATATACCATGTATATAGTGTATTATTGGGGCAGCAGGGTAGTGGTTAGAATGTTATGTAAGGATCAGACTGTATAGGCTATATTACATGGATTTATTGTGATGGTGTAGTCTATAATACATGGATTTATTGTGATGGTGTAGGCTATATTACATGGATTTATTGTGATGGTGTAGGTAGACTATATTACATGGATTTAGTGTGTTGGTGTAGACTATATTACATGGATTTTATTGTGATGGTGTAGACTATATTACATGGATTTATTGATGATGGTTAGATAGACTATATTACATGGATTTATTGTGATGGTAGGCTATATTACATGGATTTATTGTGATGGTGTAGGCTATATTACATGGATTTATTGTGATGGTGTAGATAGACTATATTACATGGATTTATTGTGATGGTGTAGACTATATTACATGGATTTATTGTGATAGTGTAGGTAGACTATATTACATGGATTTATTGTGATGGTGTAGATAGACTATATTACATGGATTTTTTTGTGATGGTGTAGACTATATTACATGGATTTATTGTGATAGTGTAGGTAGACTATATTACTGGATTTATTATTGTGATGGTGTAGACTATATTACATGGATTTATTGTGATAGTGCAGGTAGACTATATTACATGGATTTATTGTGATGGTGTAGGTAGACTATATTACATGGATTTATTGTGAAGGTGTAGAGTATATTACATGGATTTATTGTGATGGTGTAGACTATTACATGGATTTATTGTGAAGGTGTAGACTATATTACATGGATTTATTGTGATGGTGTAGACTATATTACATGGATTTATTGTGATGGTGTAGACTATATTACATGGATTTATTGTGAAGGTGTAGGCTATATTTACATGGATTTATTGATGGTGTAGGCTATATTACATGGATTTATTGTGATGGTGTAGGCTATATTACATGGATTTATTGTGATGGTGTAGACTATATTACATGGATTTATTGTGACGGTGTAGACTATATTACATGGATTTAGTGTGATGGTGTAGGCTATATTACATGGATTTATTGTGATGGTGTGGGTAGACTATATTACATGGATTTATTGTGATGGTGTAGGCTATGTTACATGGATTTATTGTGATGGTGTAGGCTATATTACATGGATTTATTGTGATGGTGTAGGCTATATTACATGGATTTATTGTGATGGTGTAGGCTATATTACATGGATTTATTGTGATGGTGTAGGTAGACTTATTACATGGATTTTATTGTGATGGTGTAGACTATATTACATGGATTTTTGTGATGGTGTAGACTATATTACATGGATTTAGTGTGATGGTGTAGACTATATTACATGGATTTATTGTGATGGTGTAGCTATATTACATGGATTATTGTGATGGTGTAGACTATATTACATGGATTTATGTGTGATGGTGTAGGCTATATTACATGGATTTATGTAATGGTTTAGACTATATTACATGATTTATTGTGATGGTGTAGGATATATAACATGGATTTATTGTGATGGTGTAGGCTATATTACATGGATTTGTTGTGATGGTGTAGATAGACTATATTACATGGATTTATTGTGATGGTGTAGTAGGATATATTACATGGATTTATTGTGATGGTGTAGGATATATAAAATGGATTTATTGTGATGGTGTAGGCTATATTACATGGATTTATTGTGATGGTGTAGGCTATATTACATGGATTTATTGTGATGGTGTAGACTATATACATGGATTTATTGTGATGGTATAGACTATATTACATGGATTTAGTGTGAGGTGTAGACTAATTACTGGATTAATTGTGATGTGTGTAGACTCTATTACATGGATTATTGTGAAGGTGTAGGTAGACTATATTACTTGGATTTATTGTGATGGTGTAGGCTATCTTACATTTGATTTATGTGGATGGTGTAGACTATATTACAATGGATTTATTGTGATGGTGTAGGCTATATTACATGGATTTAGTGTGATGGTGTAGACTATATTACATGGATTTATTGTGAGGTGTAGACTATATTACATGGATTTATTGTGATAGTGCAGGACTATATTACATGGATTTATTGTGATGGTGTAGGCTATATTACATGGATTATTGTGATGGTGTGGTAGACTATTACATGGATTATTGTGATGGTGTAGGCTATATTACATGGATTTATTGTGATGGTGTAGGATATTACATGGATTTATTGTGATGGTGTAGGCTATATTACATGGATTTATGTGATGGTGTAGGCTATTACATGGATTATTGTGATGTGTAGGTAGACTATATTACATGGATTTATTTGATGGTGTTGTGTAGACTATATTACATGGATTATTGTGATGGTGTAGGACTATATTACATGGATTTATTGTGATGGTGTAGACTATATTAC
The DNA here is from genome assembly GCF_002021735.2 of Oncorhynchus kisutch. Taxonomy (NCBI): domain Eukaryota; kingdom Metazoa; phylum Chordata; class Actinopteri; order Salmoniformes; family Salmonidae; genus Oncorhynchus; species Oncorhynchus kisutch. Next base: position 284,883 of record NW_022266019.1, on the reverse strand, counting down.
ATGGATTTATTGTGATGGTGTAGGCTATATTACATGGATTTATTGTGATGGTGTAGACTATATTACATGGATTTATTGTGATGGTGTATAGACTATATTACATGGATTTATTGTGATGGTGTAGGCTATATTACATGGATTTATTGTGATGGTGTAGGGTAGACTATATACATGGATTTATTGTGAGGTGTGGGTAGACTATATTACATGGATTTATTGTGATGGTGTAGACTACTATATTACATGGATTTATTGTGATGGTGTAGGCTATATTACATGGATTTATTGTGATGGTGTAGGCTATATTACATGGATTTATTGTGAGGGTGTAGACTATATTACATGGATTTATTGTGATGGTGTAGACTATATTACATGGATTTATTGTGATGGTGTATTCTATATTACATGGATTTATTGTGATGGTGTAGGCTATATTACATTGATTTATTGTGATGGTGTAGACTATATTACATGGATTTATTGTGATGGTGTAGATATATTACATGGATTTATTGTGATGGTGTAGGCTATATTACATGGATTATTGTGATGGTGTAGATAGACTATATTACATGGATTTATTGTGATGGTGTAGTAGACTATATTACATGGATTTATTGTGATGGTGTAGACTATATTACATGGATTTATTGTGATGTGTAGGTAGGACTATATTACATGGATTTATTGTGATGATGTAGTAGACTATATTACATGGATTTATTGTGATGTGTAGGCTATATTACATGGATTTATTGTGATGTGTAGGTAGACTATATTACATGGATTTATTGTGATGTGGTGTAGTAGACTATATTACATGGATTTATTGTGATGGTGTAGACTATATTACATGGATTTATTGTGATGGTGTAGTAGACTATATTACATGATTTATTGTGGATGGTGTAGACTATATTACATGGATTTATTGTGATGGTGTAGGTAGATATATACATGGATTTATTGTGATGGTGTAGACTATATTACATGGATTTATTGTGATGGTGTAGGTATATTACATGGATTTATTGTGATGGTGTAGGTGTAGGCTATATTACATGGATTTATTGTGATGGTGTAGACTATATTACATGGATTTATTGTGATGGTGTAGACTATATTACATGGATTTATTGTGATGGTGTAGACTATATTACATGGATTTATTGTGATGGTGTAGCTATATTACATGGATTTATTGTGATGGTGGTGTAGACTATATTACATGGATTTTATGTGATGGTGTAGGCTATATTACATGGATTTATTGTGATGTGTGTAGGCTATATTACATGGATTTATTGTGATGGTGTAGACTATATTACATGGATTTATTGTGATGGTGTAGGCTATATTACATGGATTATTGTGATGGTGTAGGTAGACTATATTACATGGTTATTGTGATGGTGTAGACTTATTACATGGATTTATTGTGATGGTGTAGACTATATTACATGGATTATTGTGATGGTGTAGACTATATTACATGGATTATTGTGATGGTGTAGGCTATATTACATGGATTTATTGTGATGGTGTAGACTATATTACATGGATTTATTGTGATGGTGTAGACTATATTACATGGATTTATTGTGATGGTGTAGACTATATTACATGGATTTATTGTGATGGTGTAGGACTATATTACATGGATTATTGTGATTGGATGGGGTGGGTAGACTATATTACATGGATTATTGTGATGGTGTAGGCTATATTACATGGATTTATTGTGATGGTGTAGGCTATATATTACATGGATTTATTGTGATGGTGTAGCTATATTACATGGATTTATTGTGATGGTGTAGGCTATATTACATGGATTTATTGTGATGGTGTAGGCTATATTACATGGATTTATTGTGATGGTGTAGACTATATTACATGGATTATTGTGATGGTGTAGACTATATTACATGGATTTAGTGTGATGGTGGTGTAGACTATATTACATGGATTTATTGTGATGGTGTAGGCTATATTACATGGATTTATTGTGATGGTGTATAGCTATATTACATGGATTTATTGTGATGGTGTAGCTATTTACATGGATTTAGTGTGATGGTGTAGACTATATTACATTGATTTATGTGATGGTGTAGGATATATTACATGGATTATTGTGATGGTGTAGGTATATTACATGGATTTGTTTGTGATGGTGTAGATAGACTTATTACATGGATTTATTGTGATGGTGTAGGTAGACTATATTACATGGATTTATTGTGATGGTGTAGGATATATTACATGGATTTATGTGTGATGGTGTAGGCTATATTACATGGATTTATTGTGATGGTGTGGCTATATTACATGGATTGTGATGGGTAGTGGTTATTTAAGTGAATGGTGTATGTAGGTAGACTATATTACATGGATTTATTGTGATGGTGTAGACTATATTACATGGATTTATTGTGATGGTGTAGACTATATTACATGGATTTATTGTGATGGTGTAGACTATTACATGGATTATTGTGAAGGTGTAGGTAGACTATATTACATGGATTTATTGTGATGGTGTAGCTATATTACATGGATTTATTGTGATGGTGTAGACTATATTACATGGATTTATTGTGATGGTGTAGGCTATATTACATGGATTTAGTGTGATGGTGTAGACTATATTACATGGATTTATTGTGATGGTGTAGACTATTACATGGATTTATTGTGATGGTGTAGTCTATATTACATGGATTTATTGTGATGGTGTAGGCTATATTACATGGATATTTGTGATGGGGTGTTGTAGATAGAATATATTACATGAATTTATTGCGATGGTGTAGACTATATTACATGAATTTATTGTGATGGGTGTAGGCTATATTACATGGATTTATTGTGAGGGTAGATAGACTATATTACATGGATTTATTGTGAAGGTGTAGATAGACTATATTACATGGATTTATTGTGAGGTGTAGATAGACTATATTACATGGATTTATTGTGATGGTGTAGGTGTAGGCTATATTACATGGATTTATTGTGATGGTGTAGGCTATATTACATGGATTTAGTGATGGTGTAGAGTAGACTATATTACATGGATTTATTGTGATGGTGTAGATAGACTATATTACATGGATTATTGTGAAGGGTGAGATAGACTATATACATGGATTTATTGTGATGGTGTAGGCTATATTACATGGATTTATTGTGATGGTTGTGTAGGATATATTACATGGATTTATTGTGATGGTGTAGACTATATTACATGGATTTTGTGAGGTGATGGTAGGTAGACTATATTACATGGATTTATGTGATGGTAGGCTATATTACATGGATTTATTGTGATGGTGGGACTATATTACATGGATTTATTGTGATGGTGTAGGCTATATTACATGGATTTATGTGATGGTGTGTAGACTATATTACATGGATTTATTGTGAGGTGTGTATGTAGACTATATTACATGGATTTATTGTGATGGTGTAGCTATATTACATGGATTTATTGTGATGGTGTAGACTATATTACATGGATTTATTGTGATGGTGTAGGCTATATTACATGGATTTATTGTGATGGTGTAGGTAGACTATATTACATGGATTTATTGTGATGGTGTAGACTATATTACATGGATTTATTGTGATGGTGTAGACTATATTACATGGATTTAGTGTGATGGTGTAGACTATATTACATGGATTTATTGTGATGGTGTAGACTATATTACATGGATTTATTGTGATGGTGTAGGCTATATTACATGGATTTAGTGTGATGGTGTAGGCTATATTACATGGATTTATTGTGATGGTGTAGATATATAACATGGATTTATTGTGATGGTGTAGGCTATATTACATGGATTTTTGTGTGATGGTGTAGATAGACTATATTACATGGATTTATTGTGATGGTGTAGGTAGTGTAGACTATATTACATGGATTTATTGTGATGGTGTAGACTATTATACATGGATTTATTGTGATTGTAGGTAGACTATATTACATGGATTTATTGTGATGGTGTAGACTATATTACATGGATTTATTGTGATGTGTAGGTAGACTATATACATGGATTTATTGTGATGGTGTAGGTAGACTATATTACATGGATTTATTGTGATGGTGTAGACTATATTACATGGATTTATTGTGATGGGTGTAGACTATATTACATGGATTTATTGTGAAGGTGTAGACTATATTACATGGATTTATTGTGATGGTGTAGACTATATTACATGGATTTATTGTGATGGTGTAGACTATATTACATGGATTTATTGTGATGGTGTAGGCTATATTACATGGATTTATTGTGATGGTGTAGGCTATATTACATGGATTTATTGTGATGGTGTAGGCTATATTACATGGATTTATTGTGATGGTGTAGACTATATTACATGGATTTATTGTGATGGTGTGTAGACTATATTACATGGATTTATTGTGATGGTGGACTATATTACATGGATTTATTGTGATGGTGTAGGACTATATTACATGGATTTATTGTGATGGTGTAGGCTATATTACATGGATTTATTGTGATGGGTAGGTAGACTATATTACATGGATTTATTGTGATGGTGTAGACTATATTACATGGATTTATTGTGATGGTGTAGACTATATTACATGGATTTATTGTGATGGTGTAGTAGACTATATTACATGGATTTATTGTGATGGTGTAGACTATATTACATGGATTTATTGTGATGGTGTAGGCTATATTACATGGATTTATTGTGATGGTGTAGACTATATTACATGGATTTATTGTGATGGTGTAGGACTATATTACATGGATTTATTGTGATGGTGTAGGCTATATTACATGGATTTATGTGTGATGGTGTAGACTATATTACATGGATTTATTGTGATGGTGTAGGTAGACTATATTACATGGATTTATTGTGATGGTGTAGGACTATATTACATGGATTTTGTGATGTGTAGGTAGACTATATACATGGATTTATTGTGATGGTGTAGACTATATTACATGGATTTATTGTGATGGTGTAGGTAGACTATATTACATGGATTTATTGTGATGGTGTAGGTAGACTATATTACATGGATTTATTGTGAATGTGTGTAGACTATATTACATGGATTTATTGTGATGGTGTAGACTATATTACATGGATTTATTGTGAAGGGTGTAGACTATATTACATGGATTTATGTGATGGTGTTGTAGACTATATTACATGGATTATTGTGATGGTGTAGACTATATTACATGGATTTATTGTGATGGTGTAGGCTATATTACATGGATTTATTGTGATGGTGTAGGCTATATTACATGGATTTATTGTGATGGTGTAGGCTATATTACATGGATTTTTGTGATGGTGTAGACTATATTACATGGATTTTTTTGTTTTATTTTATGGATTTATTGTGATGGTGTAGACTATATTACATGGATTTATTGTGATGGTGTAGGCTATATTACATGGATTTATTGTGATGGTGTGGGTAGACTATATTACATGGATTTATTGTGATGGTGTAGGCTATGTTACATGGATTTATTGTGATGGTGTAGGCTATATTACATGGATTTATTGTGATGGTGTAGGCTATATTACATGGATTTATTGTGATGGTGTAGGCTATATTACATGGATTTATTGTGATGGTGTAGGTAGACTATATTACATGGATTTATTGTGATGGTGTAGACTATATTACATGGATTTATTGTGATGGTGTAGACTATATTACATGGATTTATTGTGATGGTGTAGACTATATTACATGGATTTATTGTGATGGTGTAGGCTATATTACATGGATTTATTGTGATGGTGTAGACTATATTACATGGATTTATTGTGATGGTGTAGACTATATTACATGGATTTATTGTGATGGTGTAGGCTATATTACATGGATTTATTGTGATGGTGTAGACTATATTACATGGATTTATTGTGATGGTGTAGGATATATTACATGGATTTATTGTGATGGTGTAGGCTATATTACATGGATTTATTGTGATGGTGTAGAGACTATATTACATGGATTTATTGTGATGGTGTAGACTATATTACATGGATTTATTGTGATGGTGTAGACTATATTACATGGATTTATTGTGATGGTGTAGGCTATATTACATGGATTTATTGTGATGGTGTAGACTATATTACATGGATTTATTGTGATGGTGTAGGCTATATTACATGGATTTATTGTGATGTGTAGACTATATTACATGGATTTATTGTGATGGTGTAGACTATATTACATGGATTTATTGTGATGGTGTAGACTATATTACATGGATTTATTGTGATGGTGTAGGCTATATTACATGGATTTATTGTGATGGTGTAGGCTATATTACATGGATTTTTTGTGATGGTGTAGATAGACTATATTACATGGATTTATTGTGATGGTGTAGACTATATTACATGGATTTATTGTGATGGTGTAGGCTATATTACATGGATTTATTGATGGTGTGATAGACTATATTACATGGATTTATTGTGAAGGTGTAGATAGACTATATTACATGGATTTATTGTGACGGTGTAGACTATATTACATGGATTTAGTGTGATGGTGTAGGCTATATTACATGGATTTATTGTGATGGTGTGGTAGACTATATTACATGGATTTATTGTGATGGTGTAGGCTATATTACATGGATTTATTGTGATGGTGTAGGCTATATTACATGGATTTATTGTGATGGTGTAGGCTATATTACATGGATTTATTGTGATGGTGTAGGCTATATTACATGGATTTATTGTGATGGTGTAGTAGACTATATTACATGGATTTATTGTGATGGTGTAGACTATATTACATGGATTTATTGTGATGGTGTAGACTATATTACATGGATTTATTGTGATGGTGTAGACTATATTACATGGATTTATTGTGATGGTGTAGGCTATATTACATGGATTTATTGTGATGGTGTAGACTATATTACATGGATTTATTGTGATGGTGTAGACTATATTACATGGATTTATTGTGATGGTGTAGGCTATATTACATGGATTTATTGTGATGGTGTAGACTATATTACATGGATTTATTGTGATGGTGTAGGATATATTACATGGATTTATTGTGATGGTGTAGGCTATATTACATGGATTTATTGTGATGGTGTAGAGACTATATTACATGGATTTATTGTGATGGTGTAGTAGACTATATTACATGGATTTATTGTGATGGTGTAGACTATATTACATGGATTTATTGTGATGGTGTAGGCTATATTACATGGATTTATTGTGATGGTGTAGACTATATTACATGGATTTATTGTGATGGTGTAGGCTATATTACATGGATTTATTGTGATGGTGTAGACTATATTACATGGATTTATTGTGATGGTGTAGACTATATTACATGGATTTATTGTGATGGTGTAGACTATATTACATGGATTTATTGTGATGGTGTAGGCTATATTACATGGATTTATTGTGATGGTGTAGGCTATATTACATGGATTTTTGTGATGGTGTGTAGACTATATTACATGGATTTATTGTGATGGTGTAGACTATATTACATGGATTTATTGTGATGGTGTAGGCTATATTACATGGATTTATTGTGAGGTGTAGATAGACTATATTACATGGATTTATTGTGATGGTGTAGATAGACTATATTACATGGATTTATTGTGATGGTGTAGTAGACTATATTACATGGATTTATTGTGATGGTGTAGGCTATATTACATGGATTTATTGTGATGGTGTAGTAGACTATATTACATGGATTTATTGTGATGGTGTAGATAGACTATATTACATGGATTTATTGTGATGGTGTAGATAGACTATATTACATGGATTTATTGTGATGGTGTAGGCTATATTACATGGATTTATTGTGATGGTGTAGGCTATATTACATGGATTTATTGTGATGGTGTAGACTATATTACATGGATTTTTTGTGATGGTGTACATAGACTATATTACATGGATTTATTGTGATGGTGTAGGCTATATTACATGGATTTATTGTGATGGTGTAGGTAGACTATATTACATGGATTTATTGTGATGGTGTAGGCTATATTACATGGATTTATTGTGATGGTGTGGACTATATTACATGGATTTATTGTGATGGTGTAGGCTATATTACATGGATTTATTGTGATGGTGTAGACTATATTACATGGATTTATTGTGATGGTGTAGACTATATTACATGGATTTATTGTGATGGTGTAGACTATATTACATGGATTTATTGTGATGGTGTAGACTATATTACATGGATTTATTGTGATGGTGTAGACTATATTACATGGATTTATTGTGATGGTGTAGACTATATTACATGGATTTATTGTGATGGTGTAGACTATATTACATGGATTTATTGTGATGGTGTAGGCTATATTACATGGATTTTTGTGATGGTGTAGATAGACTATATTACATGGATTTATTGTGATGGTGTAGACTATATTACATGGATTTATTGTGATGGTGTAGGCTATATTACATGGATTTATTGTGATGGTGTAGACTATATTACATGGATTTATTGTGATGGTGTAGGCTATATTACATGGATTTATTGTGATGGTGTAGGCTATATTACATGGATTTATTGTGATGGTGTAGGTAGACTATATTACATGGATTTATTGTGATGGTGTAGACTATATTACATGGATTTATTGTGATGGTGTAGACTATATTACATGGATTTATTGTGATGGTGTAGAGTATATTACATGGATTTATTGTGATGGTGTAGGCTATATTACATGGATTTATTGTGATGGTGTAGGCTATATTACATGGATTTATTGTGATGGTGTAGGCTATATTACATGGATTTATTGTGATGGTGTAGGCTATATTACATGGATTTATTGTGATGGTGGTAGACTATATTACATGGATTTATTGTGATGGTGTAGACTATATTACATGGATTTATTGTGATGGTGTAGACTATATTACATGGATTTATTGTGATGGTGTAGGCTATATTACATGGATTATTGTGATGGTGTAGGCTATATTACATGGATTTATTGTGATGGTGTAGAGTATATTACATGGATTTATTGTGAAGGTGTAGAGTATATTACATGGATTTATTGTGATGGTGTAGACTATATTACATGGATTTATTGTGATGGTGTAGGCTATATTACATGGATTTTTTGTGATGGTGTAGACTATATTACATGGATTTATTGTGATGGTGTAGACTATATTACATGGATTTATTGTGATGGTGTAGGCTATATTACATGGATTTATTGTGATGGTGTAGATAGACTATATTACATGGATTTATTGTGGTGTAGATAGACTATATTACATGGATTTATTGTGATGGTGTAGGCTATATTACATGGATTTATTGTGATGGTGTAGGCTATATTACATGGATTTATTGTGATGGTGTAGGCTATATTACATGGATTTTTTGTGATGGTGTAGATAGAATATATTACATGGATTTATTGTGATGGTGTAGACTATATTACATGGATTTATTGTGATGGTGTAGGCTATATTACATGGATTTATTGTGATGGTGTAGATAGACTATATTACATGGATTTATTGTGATGGTGTGTAGACTATATTACATGGATTTATTGTGATGGTGTAGGTAGACTATATTACATGGATTTATTGTGATGGTGTAGGCTATATTACATGGATTTATTGTGATGGTGTGGACTATATTACATGGATTTATTGTGATGGTGTAGGCTATATTACATGGATTTATTGTGATGGTGTAGGCTATATTACATGGATTTTTGTGATGGTGTAGATAGACTATATTACATGGATTTATTGTGATGGTGTAGACTATATTACATGGATTTATTGTGATGGTGTAGGCTATATTACATGGATTTATTGTGATGGTGTAGATAGACTATATTACATGGATTTATTGTGATGGTGTAGATAGACTATATTACATGGATTTATTGTGATGGTGTAGTAGACTATATTACATGGATTTATTGTGATGGTGTAGGCTATATTACATGGATTTATTGTGATGGTGTAGATAGACTATATTACATGGATTTATTGTGATGGTGTAGATATATTACATGGATTTATTGTGAAGGTGTAGATAGACTATATTACATGGATTTATTGTGATGGTGTAGGCTATATTACATGGATTTATTGTGATGGTGTAGGATATATTACATGGATTTTTGTGATGGTGTAGACTATATTACATAGATTTTTTGTGATGGTGTATAGACTATATTACATGGATTTATTGTGATGGTGTAGGCTATATTACATGGATTTATTGTGATGGTGTAGGTAGACTATATTACATGGATTTATTGTGATGGTGTAGGCTATATTACATGGATTTATTGTGATGGTGTGGACTATATTACATGGATTTATTGTGATGGTGTAGGCTATATTACATGGATTTATTGTGATGGTGTAGACTATATTACATGGATTTATTGTGATGGTGTAGACTATATTACATGGATTTATTGTGATGGTGTAGACTATATTACATGGATTTATTGTGATGGTGTAGACTATATTACATGGATTTATTGTGATGGTGTAGACTATATTACATGGATTTATTGTGATGGTGTAGACTATATTACATGGATTTATTGTGATGGTGTAGACTATATTACATGGATTTATTGTGATGGTGTAGGCTATATTACATGGATTTATTGTGATGGTGTAGATAGACTATATTACATGGATTTATTGTGATGGTGTAGACTATATTACATGGATTTATTGTGATGGTGTAGGCTATATTACATGGATTTATTGTGATGGTGTAGACTATATTACATGGATTTATTGTGATGGTGTAGGCTATATTACATGGATTTATTGTGATGGTGTAGGCTATATTACATGGATTTATTGTGATGGTGTAGGTAGACTATATTACATGGATTTATTGTGATGGTGTAGACTATATTACATGGATTTATTGTGATGGTGTAGACTATATTACATGGATTTATTGTGATGGTGTAGACTATATTACATGGATTTATTGTGATGGTGTAGGCTATATTACATGGATTTATTGTGATGGTGTAGGCTATATTACATGGATTTATTGTGATGGTGTAGGCTATATTACATGGATTTATTGTGATGGTGTAGGCTATATTACATGGATTTATTGTGATGGTGTAGGTAGACTATATTACATGGATTTATTGTGATGGTGTAGACTATATTACATGGATTTATTGTGATGGTGTAGGCTATATTACATGGATTTATTGTGATGGTGTAGGCTATATTACATGGATTTATTGTGATGGTGTAGGCTATATTACATGGATTTATTGTGAAGGTGTAGACTATATTACATGGATTTATTGTGATGGTGTAGTCTATATTACATGGATTTATTGTGATGGTGTAGGCTATATTACATGGATTTATTGTGATGGTGTAGGCTATATTACATGGATTTTTTGTGATGGTGTAGATAGAATATATTACATGAATTTATTGTGATGGTGTAGACTATATTACATGGATTTAGTGTGATGGTGTAGACTATATTACATGGATTTATTGTGATGGTGTAGATAGACTATATTACATGGATTTATTGTGATGGTGTAGATAGACTATATTACATGGATTTATTGTGATGGTGTAGGCTATATTACATGGATTTATTGTGATGGTGTAGGCTATATTACATGGATTTATTGTGATGGTGTAGGCTATATTACATGGATTTTTGTGATGGTGTAGATAGATATATTACATGGATTTATTGTGATGGTGTAGACTATATTACATGGATTTATTGTGATGGTGTAGGCTATATTACATGGATTTATTGTGATGGTGTAGATAGACTATATTACATGGATTTATTGTGATGGTGTAGATATATTACATGGATTTATTGTGATGGTGTAGGTAGACTATATTACATGGATTTATTGTGATGGTGTAGGCTATATTACATGGATTTATTGTGATGGTGTGGACTATATTACATGGATTTATTGTGATGGTGTAGGCTATATTACATGGATTTATTGTGATGGTGTAGACTATATTACATGGATTTATTGTGATGGTGTAGACTATATTACATGGATTTATTGTGATGGTGTAGACTATATTACATGGATTTATTGTGATGGTGTAGACTATATTACATGGATTTATTGTGATGGTGTAGGCTATATTACATGGATTTTTGTGATGGTGTAGATAGACTATATTACATGGATTTATTGTGATGGTGTAGACTATATTACATGGATTTATTGTGATGGTGTAGACTATATTACATGGATTTTTGTGATGGTGTAGTAGGCTATATTACATGGATTTATTGTGATGGTGTAGACTATATTACATGGATTTATTGTGATGGTGTAGACTATATTACATGGATTTATTGTGATGGTGTAGGCTATATTACATGGATTTATTGTGATGGTGTAGACTATATTACATGGATTTATTGTGATGGTGTAGACTATATTACATGGATTTATTGTGATGGTGTAGACTATATTACATGGATTTATTGTGATGGTGTAGGCTATATTACATGGATTTATTGTGATGGTGTAGACTATATTACATGGATTTATTGTGATGGTGTAGACTATATTACATGGATTTATTGTGATGGTGTAGGTAGGCTATATTACATGGATTTATTGTGATGGTGTAGACTATATTACATGGATTTATTGTGATGGTGTAGACTATATTACATGGATTTATTGTGATGGTGTAGGCTATATTACATGGATTTATTGTGATGGTGTAGGATATATTACATGGATTTATTGTGATGGTGTAGACTATATTACATGGATTTATTGTGATGGTGTAGAGTATATTACATGGATTTATTGTGATGGTGTAGGCTATATTACATGGATTTAGTGATGGTGTAGGTAGACTATATTACATGGATTTATTGTGATGGTGTAGACTATATTACATGGATTTATTGTGATGGTGTAGACTATATTACATGGATTTATTGTGATGGTGTAGGCTATATTACATGGATTTATTGTGATGGTGTAGGCTATATTACATGGATTTATTGTGATGGTGTAGACTATATTACATGGATTTATTGTGATGGTGTAGTCTATATTACATGGATTTATTGTGATGGTGTAGGCTATATTACATGGATTTATTGTGATGGTGTAGGCTATATTACATGGATTTTTTGTGATGGTGTAGATAGAATATATTACATGAATTTATTGTGATGGTGTAGACTATATTACATGGATTTATTGTGATGGTGTAGGCTATATTACATGGATTTATTGTGATGGTGTATAGACTATATTACATGGATTTATTGTGATGTGTAGATAGACTATATTACATGGATTTATTGTGATGGTGTAGATAGACTATATTACATGGATTTATTGTGATGGTGTAGGCTATATTACATGGATTTATTGTGATGGTGTAGGCTATATTACATGGATTTATTGTGATGGTGTAGGCTATATTACATGGATTTTTGTGATGGTGTAGATAGACTATATTACATGGATTTATTGTGATGGTGTAGACTATATTACATGGATTTATTGTGATGGTGTAGGCTATATTACATGGATTTATTGTGATGGTGTAGATAGACTATATTACATGGATTTATTGTGATGGTGTAGATAGACTATATTACATGGATTTATTGTGATGGTGTAGGTAGACTATATTACATGGATTTATTGTGATGGTGTAGGCTATATTACATGGATTTATTGTGATGGTGTGGACTATATTACATGGATTTATTGTGATGGTGTAGGCTATATTACATGGATTTATTGTGATGGTGTAGACTATATTACATGGATTTATTGTGATGGTGTAGACTATATTACATGGATTTATTGTGATGGTGTAGACTATATTACATGGATTTATTGTGATGGTGTAGGCTATATTACATGGATTTATTGTGATGGTGTAGACTATATTACATGGATTTATTGTGATGGTGTAGACTATATTACATGGATTTATTGTGATGGTGTAGGTAGACTATATTACATGGATTTATTGTGATGGTGTAGACTATATTACATGGATTTATTGTGATGGTGTAGACTATATTACATGGATTTATTGTGATGGTGTAGGCTATATTACATGGATTTATTGTGATGGTGTAGGATATATAACATGGATTTATTGTGATGGTGTAGGCTATATTACATGGATTTATTGTGATGGTGTAGAGTATATTACATGGATTTTTTGTGATGGTGTAGAGTATATTACATGGATTTATTGTGATGGTGTAGGCTATATTACATGGAATTAGTGTGATGGTGTAGGTAGACTATATTACATGGATTTATTGTGATGGTGTAGGCTATATTACATGGATTTTTTGTGATGGTGTAGATAGACTATATTACATGGATTTATTGTGATGGTGTATTCTATATTACATGGATGTATTGTGATGGTGTAGAGTATATTACATGGATTTTTTGTGATGGTGTAGGTAGGCTATATTACATGGATTTAGTGTGATGGTGTAGACTATATTACATGGATTTATTGTGATGGTGTAGACTATATTACATGGATTTATTGTGATGGTGTAGGCTATATTACATGGATTTATTGTGATGGTGTAGACTATATTACATGGATTTATTGTGATGGTGTAGACTATATTACATGGATTTATTGTGATGGTGTAGACTATATTACATGGATTTATTGTGATGGTGTAGGCTATATTACATGGATTTATTGTGATGGTGTAGACTATATTACATGGATTTATTGTGATGGTGTAGACTATATTACATGGATTTATTGTGATGGTGTAGGTAGGCTATATTACATGGATTTATTGTGAAGGTGTAGACTATATTACATGGATTTAGTGTGATGGTGTAGACTATATTACATGGATTTATTGTGATGGTGTAGGCTATATTACATGGATTTATTGTGATGGTGTAGGATATATTACATGGATTTATTGTGATGGTGTAGAGTATATTACATGGATTTATTGTGATGGTGTAGACTATATTACATGGATTTATTGTGATGGTGTAGGCTATATTACATGGATTTATTGTGATGGTGTAGGTAGACTATATTACATGGATTTATTGTGATGGTGTAGACTATATTACATGGATTTATTGTGATGGTGTAGACTATATTACATGGATTTATTGTGATGGTGTAGGCTATATTACATGGATTTATTGTGATGGTGTAGGCTATATTACATGGATTTATTGTGATGGTGTAGACTATATTACATGGATTTATTGTGATGGTGTAGTCTATATTACATGGATTTATTGTGATGGTGTAGGCTATATTACATGGATTTATTGTGATGGTGTAGGCTATATTACATGGATTTTTTGTGATGGTGTAGATAGACTATATTACATGGATTTATTGTGATGGTGTAGACTATATTACATGGATTTATTGTGATGGTGTAGGCTATATTACATGGATTTATTGTGATGGTGTAGATAGACTATATTACATGGATTTATTGTGATGTGTAGATAGACTATATTACATGGATTTATTGTGATGGTGTAGTAGACTATATTACATGGATTTATTGTGATGGTGTAGGCTATATTACATGGATTTATTGTGATGGTGTAGGCTATATTACATGGATTTATTGTGATGGTGTAGGCTATATTACATGGATTTTTTGTGATGGTGTAGATAGACTATATTACATGGATTTATTGTGATGGTGTAGACTATATTACATGGATTTATTGTGATGGTGTAGGCTATATTACATGGATTTATTGTGATGGTGTAGATAGACTATATTACATGGATTTATTGTGATGGTGTAGATAGACTATATTACATGGATTTATTGTGATGGTGTAGGTAGACTATATTACATGGATTTATTGTGATGGTGTAGGCTATATTACATGGATTTATTGTGATGGTGTGGACTATATTACATGGATTTATTGTGATGGTGTAGGCTATATTACATGGATTTAGTGTGATGGTGTAGACTATATTACATGGATTTATTGTGAAGGTGTAGACTATATTACATGGATTTATTGTGATGGTGTAGACTATATTACATGGATTTATTGTGTTGGTGTAGGCTATATTAGATGGATTTATTGTGATGGTGTAGACTATATTACATGGATTTATTGTGATGGTGTAGACTATATTACATGGATTTATTGTGATGGTGTAGGTAGGCTATATTACATGGATTTATTGTGAAGGTGTAGACTATATTACATGGATTTATTGTGATGGTGTAGACTATATTACATGGATTTATTGTGATGGTGTAGGCTATATTACATGGATTTATTGTGATGGTGTAGGATATATTACATGGATTTATTGTGATGGTGTAGGCTATATTACATGGATTTATTGTGATGGTGTAGACTATATTACATGGATTTATTGTGATGGTGTAGAGACTATATTACATGGATTTATTGTGATGGTGTAGGCTATATTACATGGATTTATTGTGATGGTGTAGGTAGACTATATTACATGGATTTATTGTGATGGTGTAGACTATATTACATGGATTTATTGTGATGGTGTAGACTATATTACATGGATTTATTGTGATGGTGTAGGCTATATTACATGGATTTATTGTGATGGTGTAGGCTATATTACATGGATTTATTGTGATGGTGTAGACTATATTACATGGATTTATTGTGATGGTGTAGGCTATATTACATGGATTTATTGTGATGGTGTAGGCTATATTACATGGATTTTTTGTGATGGTGTAGATAGAATATATTACATGAATTTATTGTGATGGTGTAGACTATATTACATGGATTTATTGTGATGGTGTAGGCTATATTACATGGATTTATTGTGATGGTGTAGATAGACTATATTACATGGATTTATTGTGATGTGTAGTAGACTATATTACATGGATTTATTGTGATGGTGTAGATAGACTATATTACATGGATTTATTGTGATGGTGTAGGCTATATTACATGGATTTATTGTGATGGTGTAGGCTATATTACATGGATTTATTGTGATGGTGTAGATAGAATATATTACATGGATTTATTGTGATGGTGTAGACTATATTACATGGATTTATTGTGATGGTGTAGGCTATATTACATGGATTTATTGTGGTGTAGATAGACTATATTACATGGATTTATTGTGATGGTGTAGTAGACTATATTACATGGATTTATTGTGATGGTGTAGGTAGACTATATTACATGGATTTATTGTGATGGTGTAGGCTATATTACATGGATTTATTGTGATGGTGTGGACTATATTACATGGATTTATTGTGATGGTGTAGGCTATATTACATGGATTTATTGTGATGGTGTAGACTATATTACATGGATTTATTGTGATGGTGTAGACTATATTACATGGATTTATTGTGATGGTGTAGTCTATATTACATGGATTTATTGTGATGGTGTAGACTATATTACATGGATTTATTGTGATGGTGTAGGCTATATTACATGGATTTATTGTGATGGTGTAGATAGACTATATTACATGGATTTATTGTGATGGTGTAGACTATATTACATGGATTTATTGTGATGGTGTAGGCTATATTACATGGATTTATTGTGATGGTGTAGACTATATTACATGGATTTATTGTGATGGTGTAGACTATATTACATGGATTTATTGTGATGGTGTAGACTATATTACATGGATTTATTGTGATGGTGTAGGCTATATTACATGGATTTATTGTGATGGTGTAGACTATATTACATGGATTTATTGTGATGGTGTAGACTATATTACATGGATTTATTGTGATGGTGTAGACTATATTACATGGATTTATTGTGATGGTGTAGGCTATATTACATGGATTTATTGTGATGGTGTAGACTATATTACATGGATTTATTGTGATGGTGTAGACTATATTACATGGATTTATTGTGATGGTGTAGGCTATATTACATGGATTTATTGTGATGGTGTAGACTATATTACATGGATTTATTGTGATGGTGTAGACTATATTACATGGATTTATTGTGATGGTGTAGGCTATATTACATGGATTTATTGTGATGGTGTAGACTATATTACATGGATTTATTGTGATGGTGTAGACTATATTACATGGATTTATTGTGATGGTGTAGGCTATATTACATGGATTTATTGTGATGGTGTAGACTATATTACATGGATTTATTGTGATGGTGTAGGATATATTACATGGATTTAGTGTGATGGTGTAGTCTATATTACATGGATTTATTGTGATGGTGTAGGATATATAAAATGGATTTATTGTGATGGTGTAGGCTATATTACATGGATTTATTGTGATGGTGTAGGCTATATTACATGGATTTATTGTGATGGTGTAGACTATATTACATGGATTTCTTGTGATGGTGTAGGCTATATTACATGGATTTATTGTGATGGTGTAGGCTATATTACATGGATTTTTGTGATGGTGTAGATAGAATATATTACATGGATTTATTGTGATGGTGTAGACTATATTACATGGATTTATTGTGATGGTGTAGGCTATATTACATGGATTTATTGTGATGGTGTAGATAGACTATATTACATGGATTTATTGTGATGGTGTAGATAGACTATATTACATGGATTTATTGTGATGGTGTAGGTAGACTATATTACATGGATTTATTGTGATGGTGTAGGCTATATTACATGGATTTATTGTGATGGTGTAGACTATATTACATGGATTTATTGTGATGGTGTAGGCTATATTACATGGATTTATTGTGATGGTGTAGACTATATTACATGGATTTATTGTGATGGTGTAGACTATATTACATGGATTTATTGTGATGGTGTAGACTATATTACATGGATTTATTGTGATGGTGTAGACTATATTACATGGATTTATTGTGATGGTGTAGGCTATATTACATGGATTTATTGTGATGGTGTAGATAGACTATATTACATGGATTTATTGTGATGGTGTAGACTATATTACATGGATTTATTGTGATGGTGTAGGCTATATTACATGGATTTATTGTGATGGTGTAGACTATATTACATGGATTTATTGTGATGGTGTAGACTATATTACATGGATTTATTGTGATGGTGTAGACTATATTACATGGATTTATTGTGATGGTGTAGGCTATATTACATGGATTTATTGTGATGGTGTAGACTATATTACATGGATTTATTGTGATGGTGTAGACTATATTACATGGATTTATTGTGATGGTGTAGACTATATTACATGGATTTATTGTGATGGTGTAGGCTATATTACATGGATTTATTGTGATGGTGTAGACTATATTACATGGATTTATTGTGATGGTGTAGACTATATTACATGGATTTATTGTGATGGTGTAGGCTATATTACATGGATTTATTGTGATGGTGTAGACTATATTACATGGATTTATTGTGATGGTGTAGGACTATATTACATGGATTTATTGTGATGGTGTAGGCTATATTACATGGATTTATTGTGATGGTGTAGACTATATTACATGGATTTATTGTGATGGTGTAGGCTATATTACATGGATTTATTGTGATGGTGTAGACTATATTACATGGATTTATTGTGATGGTGTAGACTATATTACATGGATTTATTGTGATGGTGTAGACTATATTACATGGATTTATTGTGATGGTGTAGGCTATATTACATGGATTTATTGTGATGGTGTAGACTATATTACATGGATTTATTGTGATGGTGTAGACTATATTACATGGATTTATTGTGATGGTGTAGTAGGCTATATTACATGGATTTATTGTGATGGTGTAGACTATATTACATGGATTTATTGTGATGGTGTAGACTATATTACATGGATTTATTGTGATGGTGTAGGCTATATTACATGGATTTATTGTGATGGTGTAGGATATATTACATGGATTTATTGTGATGGTGTAGGCTATATTACATGGATTTATTGTGATGGTGTAGACTATATTACATGGATTTATTGTGATGGTGTAGACTATATTACATGGATTTATTGTGATGGTGTAGGCTATATTACATGGAATTATTGTGATGGTGTAGGTAGACTATATTACATGGATTTATTGTGATGGTGTAGACTATATTACATGGATTTATTGTGATGGTGTAGACTATATTACATGGATTTATTGTGATGGTGTAGGCTATATTACATGGATTTATTGTGATGGTGTAGGCTATATTACATGGATTTATTGTGATGGTGTAGACTATATTACATGGATTTATTGTGATGGTGTAGGCTATATTACATGGATTTATTGTGATGGTGTAGGCTATATTACATGGATTTATTGTGATGGTGTAGATAGATATATTACATGGATTTATTGTGATGGTGTAGACTATATTACATGGATTTATTGTGATGGTGTAGGCTATATTACATGGATTTATTGTGATGGTGTAGACTATATTACATGGATTTATTGTGATGGTGTAGACTATATTACATGGATTTATTGTGATGGTGTAGGCTATATTACATGGATTTATTGTGATGGTGTAGGCTATATTACATGGATTTATTGTGATGGTGTAGACTATATTACATGGATTTATTGTGATGGTGTAGACTATATTACATGGATTTATTGTGATGGTGTAGGCTATATTACATGGATTTATTGTGATGGTGTAGATAGACTATATTACATGGATTTATTGTGATGGTGTAGACTATATTACATGGATTTATTGTGATGGTGTAGGCTATATTACATGGATTTATTGTGATGGTGTAGGCTATATTACATGGATTTATTGTGATGGTGTAGACTATATTACATGGATTTATTGTGATGGTGTAGGCTATATTACATGGATTTATTGTGATGGTGTAGACTATATTACATGGATTTATTGTGATGGTGTAGACTATATTACATGGATTTATTGTGATGGTGTAGGCTATATTACATGGATTTATTGTGATGGTGTAGACTATATTACATGGATTTATTGTGATGGTGTAGGCTATATTACATGGATTTATTGTGATGGTGTAGACTATATTACATGGATTTATTGTGATGGTGTAGACTATATTACATGGATTTATTGTGATGGTGTAGGCTATATTACATGGATTTATTGTGATGGTGTAGACTATATTACATGGATTTATTGTGATGGTGTAGACTATATTACATGGATTTATTGTGATGGTGTAGACTATATTACATGGATTTATTGTGATGGTGTAGGCTATATTACATGGATTTATTGTGATGGTGTAGACTATATTACATGGATTTATTGTGATGGTGTAGACTATATTACATGGATTTATTGTGATGGTGTAGACTATATTACATGGATTTATTGTGATGGTGTAGGCTATATTACATGGATTTATTGTGATGGTGTAGACTATATTACATGGATTTATTGTGATGGTGTAGACTATATTACATGGATTTATTGTGATGGTGTAGGCTATATTACATGGATTTATTGTGATGGTGTAGACTATATTACATGGATTTATTGTGATGGTGTAGACTATATTACATGGATTTATTGTGATGGTGTAGGCTATATTACATGGATTTATTGTGATGGTGTAGACTATATTACATGGATTTATTGTGATGGTGTAGACTATATTACATGGATTTATTGTGATGGTGTAGACTATATTACATGGATTTATTGTGATGGTGTAGACTATATTACATGGATTTATTGTGATGGTGTAGGCTATATTACATGGATTTATTGTGATGGTGTAGACTATATTACATGGATTTATTGTGATGGTGTAGACTATATTACATGGATTTATTGTGATGGTGTAGGCTATATTACATGGATTTATTGTGATGGTGTAGGCTATATTACATGGATTTATTGTGATGGTGTAGACTATATTACATGGATTTATTGTGATGGTGTAGGCTATATTACATGGATTTATTGTGATGGTGTAGGCTATATTACATGGATTTATTGTGATGGTGTAGACTATATTACATGGATTTATTGTGATGGTGTAGACTATATTACATGGATTTATTGTGATGGTGTAGGCTATATTACATGGATTTATTGTGATGGTGTAGACTATATTACATGGATTTATTGTGATGGTGTAGTAGACTATATTACATGGATTTATTGTGATGGTGTAGACTATATTACATGGATTTATTGTGATGGTGTAGGCTATATTACATGGATTTATTGTGATGGTGTAGACTATATTACATGGATTTATTGTGATGGTGTAGGCTATATTACATGGATTTATTGTGATGGTGTAGACTATATTACATGGATTTATTGTGATGGTGTAGACTATATTACATGGATTTATTGTGATGGTGTAGACTATATTACATGGATTTATTGTGATGGTGTAGACTATATTACATGGATTTATTGTGATGGTGTAGGCTATATTACATGGATTTATTGTGATGGTGTAGACTATATTACATGGATTTATTGTGATGGTGTAGACTATATTACATGGATTTATTGTGATGGTGTAGGCTATATTACATGGATTTATTGTGATGGTGTAGACTATATTACATGGATTTATTGTGATGGTGTAGACTATATTACATGGATTTATTGTGATGGTGTAGACTATATTACATGGATTTATTGTGATGGTGTAGGCTATATTACATGGATTTATTGTGATGGTGTAGACTATATTACATGGATTTATTGTGATGGTGTAGACTATATTACATGGATTTATTGTGATGGTGTAGACTATATTACATGGATTTATTGTGATGGTGTAGGCTATATTACATGGATTTATTGTGATGGTGTAGACTATATTACATGGATTTATTGTGATGGTGTAGACTATATTACATGGATTTATTGTGATGGTGTAGGCTATATTACATGGATTTATTGTGATGGTGTAGACTATATTACATGGATTTATTGTGATGGTGTAGGCTATATTACATGGATTTATTGTGATGGTGTAGGCTATATTACATGGATTTATTGTGATGGTGTAGGCTATATTACATGGATTTATTGTGATGGTGTAGGCTATATTACATGGATTTATTGTGATGGTGTAGACTATATTACATGGATTTATTGTGATGGTGTAGGCTATATTACATGGATTTATTGTGATGGTGTAGACTATATTACATGGATTTATTGTGATGGTGTAGACTATATTACATGGATTTATTGTGATGGTGTAGACTATATTACATGGATTTATTGTGATGGTGTAGACTATATTACATGGATTTATTGTGATGGTGTAGACTATATTACATGGATTTATTGTGATGGTGTAGGCTATATTACATGGATTTATTGTGATGGTGTAGACTATATTACATGGATTTATTGTGATGGTGTAGACTATATTACATGGATTTATTGTGATGGTGTAGGCTATATTACATGGATTTATTGTGATGGTGTAGGCTATATTACATGGATTTATTGTGATGGTGTAGACTATATTACATGGATTTATTGTGATGGTGTAGACTATATTACATGGATTTATTGTGATGGTGTAGGCTATATTACATGGATTTATTGTGATGGTGTAGACTATATTACATGGATTTATTGTGATGGTGTAGACTATATTACATGGATTTATTGTGATGGTGTAGACTATATTACATGGATTTATTGTGATGGTGTAGGCTATATTACATGGATTTATTGTGATGGTGTAGACTATATTACATGGATTTATTGTGATGGTGTAGACTATATTACATGGATTTATTGTGATGGTGTAGATAGACTATATTACATGGATTTATTGTGATGGTGTAGACTATATTACATGGATTTATTGTGATGGTGTAGGCTATATTACATGGATTTATTGTGATGGTGTAGGTAGACTATATTACATGGATTTATTGTGATGGTGTAGGCTATATTACATGGATTTATTGTGATGGTGTAGACTATATTACATGGATTTATTGTGATGGTGTAGGCTATATTACATGGATTTATTGTGATGGTGTAGACTATATTACATGGATTTATTGTGATGGTGTAGACTATATTACATGGATTTATTGTGATGGTGTAGACTATATTACATGGATTTATTGTGATGGTGTAGACTATATTACATGGATTTATTGTGATGGTGTAGGCTATATTACATGGATTTATTGTGATGGTGTAGAGACTATATTACATGGATTTATTGTGATGGTGTAGACTATATTACATGGATTTATTGTGATGGTGTAGACTATATTACATGGATTTATTGTGATGGTGTAGACTATATTACATGGATTTATTGTGATGGTGTAGACTATATTACATGGATTTATTGTGATGGTGTAGTAGACTATATTACATGGATTTATTGTGATGGTGTAGGCTATATTACATGGATTTATTGTGATGGTGTAGACTATATTACATGGATTTATTGTGATGGTGTAGGCTATATTACATGGATTTATTGTGATGGTGTAGACTATATTACATGGATTTATTGTGATGGTGTAGACTATATTACATGGATTTATTGTGATGGTGTAGGCTATATTACATGGATTTATTGTGATGGTGTAGATAGACTATATTACATGGATTTATTGTGATGGTGTAGAGACTATATTACATGGATTTATTGTGATGGTGTAGGACTATATTACATGGATTTATTGTGATGGTGTAGGCTATATTACATGGATTTATTGTGATGGTGTAGGCTATATTACATGGATTTATTGTGATGGTGTAGACTATATTACATGGATTTATTGTGATGGTGTAGACTATATTACATGGATTTATTGTGATGGTGTAGACTATATTACATGGATTTATTGTGATGGTGTAGACTATATTACATGGATTTATTGTGATGGTGTAGACTATATTACATGGATTTATTGTGATGGTGTAGGCTATATTACATGGATTTATTGTGATGGTGTAGACTATATTACATGGATTTATTGTGATGGTGTAGGCTATATTACATGGATTTATTGTGATGGTGTAGACTATATTACATGGATTTATTGTGATGGTGTAGACTATATTACATGGATTTATTGTGATGGTGTAGACTATATTACATGGATTTATTGTGATGGTGTAGGCTATATTACATGGATTTATTGTGATGGTGTAGGTAGACTATATTACATGGATTTATTGTGATGGTGTAGACTATATTACATGGATTTATTGTGATGGTGTAGGCTATATTACATGGATTTATTGTGATGGTGTAGACTATATTACATGGATTTATTGTGAAGGTGTAGATAGACTATATTACATGGATTTATTGTGATGGTGTAGACTATATTACATGGATTTATTGTGATGGTGTAGGCTATATTACATGGATTTATTGTGATGGTGTAGGCTATATTACATGGATTTATTGTGATGGTGTAGACTATATTACATGGATTTATTGTGATGGTGTAGGCTATATTACATGGATTTATTGTGATGGTGTAGACTATATTACATGGATTTATTGTGATGGTGTAGGCTATATTACATGGATTTATTGTGATGGTGTAGGCTATATTACATGGATTTATTGTGATGGTGTAGGCTATATTACATGGATTTATTGTGATGGTGTAGACTATATTACATGGATTTATTGTGATGGTGTAGGCTATATTACATGGATTTATTGTGATGGTGTAGACTATATTACATGGATTTATTGTGATGGTGTAGACTATATTACATGGATTTATTGTGATGGTGTAGACTATATTACATGGATTTATTGTGATGGTGTAGACTATATTACATGGATTTATTGTGATGGTGTAGGCTATATTACATGGATTTATTGTGATGGTGTAGACTATATTACATGGATTTATTGTGATGGTGTAGACTATATTACATGGATTTATTGTGATGGTGTAGACTATATTACATGGATTTATTGTGATGGTGTAGACTATATTACATGGATTTATTGTGATGGTGTAGACTATATTACATGGATTTATTGTGATGGTGTAGGCTATATTACATGGATTTATTGTGATGGTGTAGGTAGACTATATACATGGATTTATTGTGATGGTGTAGACTATATTACATGGATTTATTGTGATGGTGTAGACTATATTACATGGATTTATTGTGATGGTGTAGGCTATATTACATGGATTTATTGTGATGGTGTAGGCTATATTACATGGATTTATTGTGATGGTGTAGACTATATTACATGGATTTATTGTGATGGTGTAGACTATATTACATGGATTTATTGTGATGGTGTAGACTATATTACATGGATTTATTGTGATGGTGTAGACTATATTACATGGATTTATTGTGATGGTGTAGACTATATTACATGGATTTATTGTGATGGTGTAGACTATATTACATGGATTTATTGTGATGGTGTAGACTATATTACATGGATTTATTGTGATGGTGTAGGCTATATTACATGGATTTATTGTGATGGTGTAGGCTATATTACATGGATTTATTGTGATGGTGTAGACTATATTACATGGATTTATTGTGATGGTGTAGACTATATTACATGGATTTATTGTGATGGTGTAGACTATATTACATGGATTTATTGTGATGGTGTAGACTATATTACATGGATTTATTGTGATGGTGTAGACTATATTACATGGATTTATTGTGATGGTGTAGGCTATATTACATGGATTTATTGTGATGGTGTAGACTATATTACATGGATTTATTGTGATGGTGTAGACTATATTACATGGATTTATTGTGATGGTGTAGGTACTATATTACATGGATTTATTGTGATGGTGTAGACTATATTACATGGATTTATTGTGATGGTGTAGACTATATTACATGGATTTATTGTGATGGTGTAGGCTATATTACATGGATTTATTGTGATGGTGTAGGCTATATTACATGGATTTATTGTGATGGTGTAGACTATATTACATGGATTTATTGTGATGGTGTAGACTATATTACATGGATTTATTGTGATGGTGTAGGCTATATTACATGGATTTATTGTGATGGTGTAGACTATATTACATGGATTTATTGTGATGGTGTAGACTATATTACATGGATTTATTGTGATGGTGTAGACTATATTACATGGATTTATTGTGATGGTGTAGGCTATATTACATGGATTTATTGTGATGGTGTAGGCTATATTACATGGATTTATTGTGATGGTGTAGACTATATTACATGGATTTATTGTGATGGTGTAGGCTATATTACATGGATTTATTGTGATGGTGTAGGCTATATTACATGGATTTATTGTGATGGTGTAGGCTATATTACATGGATTTATTGTGATGGTGTAGACTATATTACATGGATTTATTGTGATGGTGTAGACTATATTACATGGATTTATTGTGATGGTGTAGGCTATATTACATGGATTTATTGTGATGGTGTAGGCTATATTACATGGATTTATTGTGATGGTGTAGACTATATTACATGGATTTATTGTGATGGTGTAGACTATATTACATGGATTTATTGTGATGGTGTAGGCTATATTACATGGATTTATTGTGATGGTGTAGGCTATATTACATGGATTTATTGTGATGGTGTAGACTATATTACATGGATTTATTGTGATGGTGTAGGCTATATTACATGGATTTATTGTGATGGTGTAGGCTATATTACATGGATTTATTGTGATGGTGTAGGCTATATTACATGGATTTATTGTGATGGTGTAGATAGACTATATTACATGGATTTATTGTGATGGTGTAGACTATATTACATGGATTTATTGTGATGGTGTAGGCTATATTACATGGATTTATTGTGATGGTGTAGGCTATATTACATGGATTTATTGTGATGGTGTAGACTATATTACATGGATTTATTGTGATGGTGTAGACTATATTACATGGATTTATTGTGATGGTGTAGGCTATATTACATGGATTTATTGTGATGGTGTAGGCTATATTACATGGATTTATTGTGATGGTGTAGGCTATATTACATGGATTTATTGTGATGGTGTAGGACTATATTACATGGATTTATTGTGATGGTGTAGGCTATATTACATGGATTTATTGTGATGGTGTAGACTATATTACATGGATTTATTGTGATGGTGTAGACTATATTACATGGATTTATTGTGATGGTGTAGACTATATTACATGGATTTATTGTGATGGTGTAGACTATATTACATGGATTTATTGTGATGGTGTAGACTATATTACATGGATTTATTGTGATGGTGTAGGCTATATTACATGGATTTATTGTGATGGTGTAGACTATATTACATGGATTTATTGTGATGGTGTAGACTATATTACATGGATTTATTGTGATGGTGTAGACTATATTACATGGATTTATTGTGATGGTGTAGGCTATATTACATGGATTTATTGTGATGGTGTAGGCTATATTACATGGATTTATTGTGATGGTGTAGATAGACTATATTACATGGATTTATTGTGATGGTGTAGACTATATTACATGGATTTATTGTGATGGTGTAGGCTATATTACATGGATTTATTGTGATGGTGTAGACTATATTACATGGATTTATTGTGATGGTGTAGGCTATATTACATGGATTTATTGTGATGGTGTAGGCTATATTACATGGATTTATTGTGATGGTGTAGGTAGACTATATTACATGGATTTATTGTGATGGTGTAGACTATATTACATGGATTTATTGTGATGGTGTAGACTATATTACATGGATTTATTGTGATGGTGTAGGCTATATTACATGGATTTATTGTGATGGTGTAGGCTATATTACATGGATTTATTGTGATGGTGTAGACTATATTACATGGATTTATTGTGATGGTGTAGACTATATTACATGGATTTATTGTGATGGTGTAGGCTATATTACATGGATTTATTGTGATGGTGTAGGCTATATTACATGGATTTATTGTGATGGTGTAGACTATATTACATGGATTTATTGTGATGGTGTAGACTATATTACATGGATTTATTGTGATGGTGTAGGCTATATTACATGGATTTATTGTGATGGTGTAGACTATATTACATGGATTTATTGTGATGGTGTAGACTATATTACATGGATTTATTGTGATGGTGTAGACTATATTACATGGATTTATTGTGATGGTGTAGACTATATTACATGGATTTATTGTGATGGTGTAGACTATATTACATGGATTTATTGTGATGGTGTAGACTATATTACATGGATTTATTGTGATGGTGTAGACTATATTACATGGATTTATTGTGATGGTGTAGACTATATTACATGGATTTATTGTGATGGTGTAGACTATATTACATGGATTTATTGTGATGGTGTAGCTATATTACATGGATTTATTGTGATGGTGTAGACTATATTACATGGATTTATTGTGATGGTGTAGGCTATATTACATGGATTTATTGTGATGGTGTAGACTATATTACATGGATTTATTGTGATGGTGTAGACTATATTACATGGATTTATTGTGATGGTGTAGACTATATTACATGGATTTATTGTGATGGTGTAGGCTATATTACATGGATTTATTGTGATGGTGTAGGCTATATTACATGGATTTATTGTGATGGTGTAGGCTATATTACATGGATTTATTGTGATGGTGTAGACTATATTACATGGATTTATTGTGACGGTGTAGACTATATTACATGGATTTATTGTGATGGTGTAGACTATATTACATGGATTTATTGTGATGGTGTAGACTATATTACATGGATTTATTGTGATGGTGTAGGCTATATTACATGGATTTATTGTGATGGTGTAGACTATATTACATGGATTTATTGTGATGGTGTAGACTATATTACATGGATTTATTGTGATGGTGTAGGCTATATTACATGGATTTATTGTGATGGTGTAGGCTATATTACATGGATTTATTGTGATGGTGTAGAGCTATATTACATGGATTTATTGTGATGGTGTAGGCTATATTACATGGATTTATTGTGATGGTGTAGGCTATATTACATGGATTTATTGTGATGGTGTAGGCTATATTACATGGATTTATTGTGATGGTGTAGACTATATTACATGGATTTATTGTGATGGTGTAGACTATATTACATGGATTTATTGTGAAGGTGTAGATAGACTATATTACATGGATTTATTGTGATGGTGTAGGCTATATTACATGGATTTATTGTGATGGTAGTAGACTATATTACATGGATTTATTGTGATGGTGTAGGCTATATTACATGGATTTATTGTGATGGTGTAGGCTATATTACATGGATTTATTGTGATGGTGTAGGCTATATTACATGGATTTATTGTGATGGTGTAGACTATATTACATGGATTTATTGTGATGGTGTAGACTATATTACATGGATTTATTGTGATGGTGTAGGACTATATTACATGGATTTATTGTGATGGTGTAGACTATATTACATGGATTTATTGTGATGGTGTAGACTATATTACATGGATTTATTGTGATGGTGTAGGTAGACTATATTACATGGATTTATTGTGATGGTGTAGACTATATTACATGGATTTATTGTGATGGTGTAGACTATATTACATGGATTTATTGTGATGGTGTAGACTATATTACATGGATTTATTGTGATGGTGTAGACTATATTACATGGATTTATTGTGATGGTGTAGGCTATATTACATGGATTTATTGTGATGGTGTAGACTATATTACATGGATTTATTGTGATGGTGTAGGCTATATTACATGGATTTATTGTGATGGTGTAGGCTATATTACATGGATTTATTGTGATGGTGTAGACTATATTACATGGATTTATTGTGATGGTGTAGACTATATTACATGGATTTATTGTGATGGTGTAGGCTATATTACATGGATTTATTGTGATGGTGTAGATAGACTATATTACATGGATTTATTGTGATGGTGTAGACTATATTACATGGATTTATTGTGATGGTGTAGACTATATTACATGGATTTATTGTGATGGTGTAGGCTATATTACATGGATTTATTGTGATGGTGTAGGCTATATTACATGGATTTATTGTGATGGTGTAGACTATATTACATGGATTTATTGTGATGGTGTAGTGTAGACTATATTACATAGATTTTTTGTGATGATGTACATAGACTATATTACATGGATTTATTGCGATGGTGTAGGCTAGATTACATGGAGTTATTGTGATGGTGTAGGTAGACTATATTACTTGGATTTATTGTGAGGGTGTAGGCTATATTACATGGATTTACTGTGATGGTGTGGACTATATTACATGGATTTATTGTGATGGTGTAGGCTATATTACATGGATTTAGTGTGATGGTGTAGACTATATTACATGGATTTATTGTGAAGGTGTAGACTATATTACATGGATTTATTGTGATGGTGTAGTCTATATTACATGGATTTATTTTGATGGTGTAGACTATATTACATGGATTTATTGTGATGGTGTAGGCTATAATTACAATGGATTATTGTGATGGTGTAGGTAGACTATATTACATGGATTTATTGTGATGGTGTAGACTATATTACATGGATTTATTGTGAAGGTGTAGACTATATTACATGGATTTAGTGTGATGGTGTAGACTATATTACATGGATTTATTGTGATGGTGTATTCTATATTACATGGATTTATTGTGATGGTGTAGGCTATATTACATGGATTTTTTGTGATGGTGTAGATAGACTATATTACATGGATTTATTGTGATGGTGTAGACTATATTACATGGATTTATTGTGATGGTGTAGGCTATATTACATGGATTTAGTGTGATGGTGTAGACTATATTACATGGATTTATTGTGATGGTGTAGGCTATATTACATGCATTTAATGTGATGGTGTAGGCTATATTACATGGATTTAGTGTGATGGTGTAGGTAGACTATATTACATGGATTTATTGTGATGGTGTAGACTATATTACATGGATTTATTGTGATGGTGTAGACTATATTACATGTATTTTTTGTGATGGTGTAGAGTATATTACATGGATTTATTGTGATGGTGTAGGCTATATTACATGGATTTATTGTGATGGTGTAGGCTATATTACATGGATTTATTGTGATGGTGTAGGCTATATTACATGGATTTATTGTGATGTGTAGGCTATATTACATGGAATTAGTGTGATGGTGTAGGTAGACTATATTACATGGATTTATTGTGATGGTGTAGACTATATTACATGGATTTATTGTGATGGTGTAGACTATATTAAGCATCGGATTTATTGTGATGGTGTAGGCTATATTACATGGATTTATTGTGATGGTGTAGGCTAGTTTTACATGAATTTTTGTGATGGTGTAGAGTATATTACATGGATTTATTGTGATGGTGTAGTCTATATTACATGGATTTATTGTGATGGTGTAGCTATATTACATGGATTTATTGTGATGGTGTAGGCTATATTACATGGATTTTTTGTGATTGTGTAGATAGAATATATTACATGAATTTTATTGCGATGGTGTAGACTACATTACATGAATTTTATTGTGATGGTGTAGGGCTATATTACATGGATTTATTATGAAGGTGTAGATAGACTATATTACATGGATTTATTGTGAAGGTGTAGATAGACTATTCATGATTTATTGTGATGGTGTAGGCTATATTACAAGGATTTATTGTGATGGTGTAGGCTATATTACATGGATTTATTGTGATGGTGTAGGCTATATTACATGGATTTTTTGTGATGGTGTAGATAGAATATATTACATGAATTTATTGCGATGGTGTAGACTACATTACATGATTTATTGTGATGGTGTAGGCTATATTACATGGATTTATTATGAAGGTGTAGATAGACTATATTACATGGATTTATTGTGAAGGTGTAGATAGACTATATTACATGGAGTTATTGTGATGGTGTAGGTAGACCTATATTACTTGGATTTATTGTGATGGTGTAGGCTATATTACATGGATTTACTGTGATGGTGTGGACTATATTACATGGATTTATTGTGATGGTGTAGGCTATATTACATGGATTTAGTGTGATGGTGTAGACTATATTACATGGATTTATTGTGAAGGTGTAGACTATATTACATGGATTTATTGTGATGGTGTAGTCTATATTACATGGATTTATTTTGATGGTGTAGACTATATTACATGGATTTATTGTGATGGTGTAGGCTATATTACATGGATTTATTGTGATGGTGTAGGTAGACTATATTACATGGATTTATTGTGATGGTGTAGACTATATTACATGGATTTATTGTGAAGGTGTAGACTATATTACATGGATTTAGTGTGATGGTGTAGACTATATTACATGGATTTATTGTGATGGTGTATTTTTTTTTATTTTTTTTTATTTCACCTTTATTTAACCAGGTAGGCTAGTTTGAGAACAAGTTCTCATTTGCAACTGCGACCTGGCCAAGATAAAGCATAGCAGTGTGAGCATACAACAAAGAGTTACACATGGAGTAAACAATTAACAAGTCAATAACACAGTAGAAAACGAAGGGGGGGGTCTATATACAATGTGTGCAAAAGGCATGAGGAGGTAGGCAAATAATTACAATTTTGCAGATTAACACTGGAGTGATAAAAGATCAGATGGTCATGTACAGGTAGAGATAATGGTGTGCAGAAGAGGCAGAAAAGTAAATAAATAGAAACAGTACGGGGATGAGGTAGGTGAAAAGGGTGGGCTATTTACCAATAGACTATGTACAGCTGCAGCGATCGGTTAGCTGCTCAGATAGCTGATGTTTGAAGTTGGTGAGGGAGATAAAAGTCTCCAACTTCAGCGATTTTTGCAATTCGTTCCAGTCACAGGCAGCAGAGTACTGGAACGAAAGGCGGCCAAATGAGGTGTTGGCTTTAGGGATGATCAGTGAGATACACCTGCTGGAGCGCGTGCTACGGATGGGTGTTGCCATCGTGACCAGTGAGCTGAGATAAGGCGGAGCTTTACCTAGCATAGACTTGTAGATGACCTGGAGCCAGTGGGTCTGGCGACGAATATGTAGCGAGGGCCAGCCGACTAGAGCATACAAGTCGCAGTGGTGGGTGGTATAAGGTGCTTTAGTGACAAAACGGATGGCACTGTGATAGACTGCATCCAGTTTGCTGAGTAGAGTGTTGGAAGCCATTTTGTAGATGACATCGCCGAAGTCGAGGATCGGTAGGATAGTCAGTTTTACTAGGGTAAGCTTGGCGGCTTGAGTGAAGGAGGCTTTGTTGCGGAATAGAAAGCCGACTCTTGATTTGATTTTCGATTGGAGATGTTTGATATGAGTCTGGAAGGAGAGTTTGCAGTCTAGCCAGACACCTAGGTACTTATAGACGTCCACATATTCTAGGTCGGAACCATCCAGGGTGGTGATGCTAGTCGGGCATGCAGGTGCAGGCAGCGACCCGGTTGAAAAGCATGCATTTGGTTTTACTAGCGTTTAAGAGCAGTTGGAGGCCACGGAAGGAGTGTTGTATGGCATTGAAGCTTGTTTGGAGGTTAGATAGCACAGTGTCCAAAGACGGGCCGAAAGTATATAGAATGGTGTCGTCTGCGTAGAGGTGGATCAGGGAATCGCCCGCAGCAAGAGCAACATCATTGATATACACAGAGAAAAGAGTCGGCCCGAGAATTGAACCCTGTGGCACCCCCATAGAGACTGCCAGAGGACCGGACAGCATGCCCTCCGATTTGACACACTGAACTCTGTCTGCAAAGTAATTGGTGAACCAGGCAAGGCAGTCATCCGAAAAACCGAGGCTACTGAGTCTGCCGATAAGAATATGGTGATTGACAGAGTCGAAAGCCTTGGCGAGGTCGATGAAGACGGCTGCACAGTACTGTCTTTTATCGATGGCGGTTATGATGTCGTTTAGTACCTTGAGTGTGGCTGAGGTGCACCCATGACCGGCTCGGAAACCAGATTGCACAGCGGAGAAGGTACGGTGGGATTCGAGATGGTCAGTGACCTGTTTGTTGACTTGGCTTTCGAAGACCTTAGATAGGCAGGGCAGGATGGATATAGGTCTGTAACAGTTTGGGTCCAGGGTGTCTCCCCCTTTGAAGAGGGGGATGACTGCGGCAGCTTTCCAATCCTTGGGGATCTCAGACGAGATGAAAGAGAGGTTGAACAGGCTGGTAATAGGGGTTGCGACAATGGTGGCAGATAGTTTCAGAAATAGAGGGTCCAGATTGTCAAGCCCAGCTGATTTGTACGGGTCCAGGTTTTGCAGCTCTTTCAGAACATCTGCTATCTGGATTTGGGTAAAGGAGAACCTGGGGAGGCTTGGGCGAGGAGCTGCGGGGGGGGCGGAGCTGTTGGCCGAGGTTGAAGTAGCCAGGCGGAAGGCATGGCCAGCCGTTGAGAAATGCTTATTGAAGTTTTCGATAATCATGGATTTATCAGTGGTGACCGTGTTACCTATTCTATATTACATGGATGTATTGTGATGGTGTAGGCTATATTACATGGATTTTTTGTGATGGTGTAGATAGACTACATTACATGGATTTATTGTGATGGTGTATTCTATATTACATGGATGTATTGTGATGGTGTAGAGTATATTACATGGATTTTTTGTGATGGTGTAGGTAGGCTATATTACATGGATTTAGTGTGATGGTGTAGACTATATTACATGGATTCATTGCGATGGTGTAGACTATATTACATGAATTTATTGTGATGGTGTAGGCTATATTACATGGATTTAGTGTGATGGTGTAGACTATATTACATGGATTTATTTTGATGGTGTAGGCTATATTACATGGATTTACTGTGATGGTGTGGACTATATTACATGGATTTATTGTGATGGTGTAGGCTATATTACATGGATTTAGTGTGATGGTGTAGACTATATTACATGGATTTATTGTGAAGGTGTAGACTATATTACATGGATTTATTGTGATGGTGTAGTCTATATTACATGGATTTATTTTGATGGTGTAGACTATATTACATGGATTTATTGTGATGGTGTAGGCTATATTACATGGATTTATTGTGATGGTGTAGGTAGACTATATTACATGGATTTATTATGATGGTGTAGACTATATTACATGGATTTATTGTGAAGGTGTAGACTATATTACATGGATTTAGTGTGATGGTGTAGACTATATTACATGGATTTATTGTGATGGTGTATTCTATATTACATGGATGTATTGTGATGGTGTAGGCTATATTACATGGATTTTTTGTGATGGTGTAGATAGACTATATTACATGGATTCATTGCGATGGTGTAGACTATATTACATGAATTTATTGTGATGGTGTAGGCTATATTACATGGATTTAGTGTGATGGTGTAGACTATATTACATGGATTTATTGTGATGATGTAGGCTATATTACATGCATTAATGTGATGGTGTAGGCTATATTACATGGAATTAGTGTGATGGTGTAGGTAGACTATATTACATGGATTTATTGTGATGGTGTAGACTATATTACATGGATTTATTGTGATGGTGTAGACTATATTACATGGATTTATTGTGATGGTGTATTCTATATTACATGGATGTATTGTGATGGTGTAGGCTATATTACATGGATTTTTTGTGATGGTGTAGATAGACTATATTACATGGATTTATTGTGATGGTGTATTCTATATTACATGGATTGTATTGTGATGGTGTAGAGTATATATTCAATGGATTATTGTGATGGTGTAGGTAGGCTATATTACATGGATTTAGTGTGATGGTGTAGACTATATTACATGGATTCATTGCGATGGTGTAGACTATATTACATGAATTTATTGTGATGGTGTAGGCTATATTACATGGATTTAGTGTGATGGTGTAGACTATATTACATGGATTTATTTTGATGGTGTAGGCTATATTACATGGATTTACTGTGATGGTGTGGACTATATTACATGGATTTATTGTGATGGTGTAGGCTATATTACATGGATTTAGTGTGATGGTGTAGACTATATTACATGGATTTATTGTGAAGGTGTACGACTTATTACATGGATTTATTGTGATGGTGTAGTCTATATTACATGGATTTATTTTGATGGTGTAGACTATATTACATGGATTTATTGTGATGGTGTAGAGCTATATTACATGGATTTATTGTGATGGTGTAGGTAGACTATATTACATGGATTTATTGTGATGGTGTAGACTATATTACATGGATTTATTGTGAAGGTGTAGACTATATTACATGGATTTAGTGTGATGGTGTAGACTATATTACATGGATTTATTGTGATGGTGTATTCTATATTACATGGATGTATTGTGATGGTGTAGGCTATATTACATGGATTTTTTTGTGATGGTGTAGATAGACTATATTACATGGATTCATTGCGATGGTGTAGACTATATTACATGAATTTATTGTGATGGTGTAGGCTATATTACATGGATTTAGTGTGATGGTGTAGACTATATTACATGTATTTTTTGTGATGGTGTAGAGTATATTACATGGATTTATTGTGATGGTGTAGGCTATATTACATAGATTTTATTGTGATGGTGTAGGCTATATTACATGTATTTATTGTGATGATGTAGGCTATATTACATGCATTTAATGTGATGGTGTAGGCTATATTACATGGAATTAGTGTGATGGTGTAGGTAGACTATATTACATGGATTTATTGTGATGGTGTAGACTATATTACATGGATTTATTGTGATGGTGTAGACTATATTACATGGATTCATTGCGATGGTGTAGACTATATTACATGAATTTATTGTGATGGTGTAGGCTATATTACATGGATTTAGTGTGATGGTGTAGACTATATTACATGGATTTATTTTGATGGTGTAGGCTATATTACATGGATTTACTGTGATGGTGTGGACTATATTACATGGATTTATTGTGATGGTGTAGGCTATATTACATGGATTTAGTGTGATGGTGTAGACTATATTACATGGATTTATTGTGAAGGTGTAGACTATATTACATGGATTTATTGTGATGGTGTAGTCTATATTACATGGATTTATTTTGATGGTGTAGACTATATTACATGGATTTATTGTGATGGTGTAGGCTATATTACATGGATTTATTGTGATGGTGTAGGTAGACTATATTACATGGATTTATTATGATGGTGTAGACTATATTACATGGATTTATTGTGAAGGTGTAGACTATATTACATGGATTTAGTGTGATGGTGTAGACTATATTACATGGATTTATTGTGATGGTGTATTCTATATTACATGGATGTATTGTGATGGTGTAGGCTATATTACATGGATTTTTTGTGATGGTGTAGATAGACTATATTACATGGATTCATTGCGATGGTGTAGACTATATTACATGAATTTATTGTGATGGTGTAGGCTATATTACATGGATTTAGTGTGATGGTGTAGACTATATTACATGGATTATTGTGATGATGTAGGCTATATTACATGCATTTAATGTGATGGTGTAGGCTATATTACATGGAATTAGTGTGATGGTGTAGGTAGACTATATTACATGGATTTATTGTGATGGTGTAGACTATATTACATGGATTTATTGTGATGGTGTAGACTATATTACATGGATTTATTGTGATGGTGTATTCTATATTACATGGATGTATTGTGATGGTGTAGGCTATATTACATGGATTTTTTGTGATGGTGTAGATAGACTATATTACATGGATTTATTGTGATGGTGTATTCTATATTACATGGATGTATTGTGATGGTGTAGAGTATATTACATGGATTTTTTGTGATGGTGTAGGTAGGCTATATTACATGGATTTAGTGTGATGGTGTAGACTATATTACATGGATTCATTGCGATGGTGTAGACTATATTACATGAATTTATTGTGATGGTGTAGGCTATATTACATGGATTTAGTGTGATGGTGTAGACTATATTACATGGATTTATTTTGATGGTGTAGGCTATATTACATGGATTTACTGTGATGGTGTGGACTATATTACATGGATTTATTGTGATGGTGTAGGCTATATTACATGGATTTAGTGTGATGGTGTAGACTATATTACATGGATTTATTGTGAAGGTGTAGACTATATTACATGGATTTATTGTGATGGTGTAGTCTATATTACATGGATTTATTTTGATGGTGTAGACTATTTTACATGGATTTATTGTGATGGTGTAGGCTATATTACATGGATTTATTGTGATGGTGTAGGTAGACTATATTACATGGATTTATTGTGATGGTGTAGACTATATTACATGGATTTATTGTGAAGGTGTAGACTATATTACATGGATTTAGTGTGATGGTGTAGACTATATTACATGGATTTATTGTGATGGTGTATTCTATATTACATGGATGTATTGTGATGGTGTAGGCTATATTACATGGATTTTTGTGATGGTGTAGATAGACTATATTACATGGATTCATTGCGATGGTGTAGACTATATTACATGAATTTATTGTGATGGTGTAGGCTATATTACATGGATTTAGTGTGATGGTGTAGACTATATTACATGGATTTATTGTGATGATGTAGGCTATATTACATGCATTTAATGTGATGGTGTAGGCTATATTACATGGATGTATTGTGATGGTGTAGACTATATTACATGGATTTATTGTGATGGTGTAGACTATATTACATGTATTTTTTTGTGATGGTGTAGAGTATATTACATGGATTTATTGTGATGGTGTAGGCTATATTACATAGATTTATTGTGATGGTGTAGGCTATATTACATGTATTTATTGTGATGATGTAGGCTATATTACATGCATTTAATGTGATGGTGTAGGCTATATTACATGGAATTAGTGTGATGGTGTAGGTAGACTATATTACATGGATTATTGTGATGGTGTAGACTATATTACATGGATTATTGTGATGGTGTAGACTATATTACATGGATTTATTGTGATGGTGTAGGCTATATTACATGGATTTATTGTGATGGTGTAGGCTATTTTACATGAATTTATTGTGATGGTGTAGAGTATATTACATGGATTTATTGTGATGGTGTAGTCTATATTACATGGATTTATTGTGATGGTGTAGGCTATATTACATGGATTTATTGTGATGGTGTAGGCTATATTACATGGATTTTTGTGATGGTGTAGATAGAATATATTACATGAATTTATTGCGATGGTGTAGACTACATTACATGAATTTATTGTGATGGTGTAGGCTATATTACATGGATTTATTATGAAGGTGTAGATAGACTATATTACATGGATTTATTGTGAAGGTGTAGATAGACTATATTACATGGATTTATTGTGATGGTGTAGGCTATATTACAAGGATTTATTGTGATGTGTAGGCTATATTACATGGATTTATTGTGATGGTGTAGGCTATATTACATGGATTTTTTGTGATGGTGTAGATAGAATATATTACATGAATTTATTGCGATGGTGTAGACTACATTACATGAATTATTGTGATGGTGTAGGCTATATTACATGGCTTTATTAGAAGGGTATTTTGATAGACTATATTACATGGATTTATTGTGAAGGTGTAGACTATATTACATGGATTTATTGTGAGGTGTAGACTATATTACATGGATTTAGTGTGATGGTGTAGACTATATTACATGGATTTATTGTGATGGTGTATTCTATATTACATGGATGTATTGTGATGGTGTAGGCTATATTACATGGATTTTTTGTGATGGTGTAGATAGACTATATTACATGGATTCATTGTGATGGTGTAGGCTATATTACGTGGATTTATTATGAAGGTGTAGATAGACTATATTACATGGATTTATTGTGAAGGTGTAGATAGACTATATTACATGGAGTTATTGTGATGGTGTAGGTAGACTATATTACTTGGATTTATTGTGATGGTGTAGGCTATATTACATGGATTTACTGTGATGGTGTGGACTATATTACATGGATTTATTGTGATGGTGTAGGCTATATTACATGGATTTAGTGTGATGGTGTAGACTATATTACATGGATTTATTGTGAAGGTGGTAGACTATATTACATGGATTTATTGTGATGGTGTAGTCTATATTACATGGATTTTATTTTGATGGTGGTAACTATATTACATGGATTTATGTGATGGTGTAGGCTATATTACATGGATTTATTGTGATGGTGTAGGTAGACTATATTACATGGATTTATTGTGATGGTTTAGACTATATTACATGATTTATTGTGAAGGTGTAGACTATATTACATGGATTAGTGTGATGGTGTAGACTATATTACATGGATTTATTGTGATG
This sequence comes from Oncorhynchus kisutch, assembly GCF_002021735.2. Taxonomy (NCBI): domain Eukaryota; kingdom Metazoa; phylum Chordata; class Actinopteri; order Salmoniformes; family Salmonidae; genus Oncorhynchus; species Oncorhynchus kisutch. Next base: position 243,389 of record NW_022266019.1, on the reverse strand, counting down.
GTGTATTCTATATTACATGGATGTCTTGTGATGGTGTAGGCTATATTACATGGATTTTTGTGATGGTGTAGATAGACTATATTACATGGATTTATTGTGATGGTGTATTCTATATTACATGGATGTATTGTGATGGTGTAGAGTATATTACATGGATTTTTGTGATGGTGTAGGTAGGCTATATTACATGGATTTAGTGTTGATGGTGTAGACTATATTACATGGATTCATTGCGATGGTGTAGACTATATTACATGAATTTATTGTGATGGTGTAGGCTATATTACATGGATTTAGTGTGATGGTGTAGACTATATTACATGGATTTATTGTGAAGGTGTAGACTATATTACATGGATTTAGTGTGATGGTGTAGACTATATTACATGGATTTATTGTGTTGGTGTAGGCTATATTAGATGGGTTTATTGTGATGGTGTAGACTATATTACATGGATTTATTGTGATGGTGTAGACTATATTACATGGATTTATTGTGATGGTGTAGGTAGGCTATATTACATGGATTTATTGTGAAGGTGTAGACTATATTACATGGATTTAGTGTGATGGTGTAGACTATATTACATGGATTTATTGTGATGGTGTAGGCTATATTACATGGATTTATTGTGATGGTGTAGGATATATAACATGGATTTATTGTGATGGTGTAGAGTATATTACATGGATTTATTGTGATGGTGTAGAGTATATTACATGGATTTATTGTGATGGTGTAGGCTATATTACATGGAATTAGTGTGATGGTGTAGGTAGACTATATTACATGGATTTATTGTGATGGTGTAGACTATATTACATGGATTTATTGTGATGGTGTAGACTATATTACATGGATTTATTGTGATGGTGTAGGCTATATTACATGGATTTATTGTGATGGTGTAGGCTATATTACATGAATTTATTGTGATGGTGTAGAGTATATTACATGGATTTATTGTGATGGTGTAGTCTATATTACATGGATGTATTGTGATGGTGTAGGCTATATTACATGGATTTATTGTGATGGTGTAGGCTATATTACATGGATTTTTTGTGATGGTGTAGATAGAATATATTACATGAATTTATTGCGATGGTGTAGACTACATTACATGAATTTATTGTGATGGTGTAGGCTATATTACATGGATTTATTATGAAGGTGTAGATAGACTATATTACATGGATTTATTGTGAATGTGTAGATAGACTATATTACATGGATTTATTGTGAAGGTGTAGATAGACTATATTACATGGATTTATTGTGATGGTGTAGAGTATATTACATGGATTTATTGTGATGGTGTAGGCTATATTACATGGATTTATTGTGATGGTGTAGGCTATATTACATGGATTTATTGTGATGGTGTAGGCTATATTACATGGATTTTTTGTGATGGTGTAGATAGAATATATTACATGAATTTATTGTGAAGGTGTAGACTATATTACATGGATTTATTGTGATGGTGTAGGCTATATTACATGGATTTATTGTGAAGGTGTAGATAGACTATATTACATGGATTTATTGTGAAGGTGTAGATAGACTATATTACATGGATTTATTGTGATGGTGTAGGTAGACTATATTACATGGATTTATTGTGATGGTGTAGGCTATATTACATGGATTTATTGTGATGGTGTGGACTATATTACATGGATTTATTGTGATGGTGTAGGCTATATTACATGGATTTATGTGATGGTGTAGACTATATTACATGGATTTATTGTGATGGTGTAGACTATATTACATGGATTTATTGTGATGGTGTAGACTATATTACATGGATTTATTGTGATGGTGTAGACTATATTACATGGATTTATTGTGATGGTGTAGGCTATATTTACATGGATTTATTGTGGATGGTTGTAGCTATATTACATGGATTTAGTGTGATGGTTGTAGACTATATTACGTGGATTATGTGTTGGTGTAGGCTATATTAGATGGTTTATTGTGATGTGTGTAGACTATATTACATGGATTTATTGTGATGGTGTAGACTATAATTACATGGATTTAGTGTGATGGTGTAGACTATATTACATGGATTTATTGTGATGGTGTAGGCTATAATTACATGGATTTATTGTGATGGTGTAGACTATATTACATGGATTTATTGTGTTGGTGTAGACTATATTACATGGATTTATTGTGATGGTGTAGGCTATATTACATGGAATTTATTGTGATGGTGTAGACTATATTACATGGATTTAGTGTGATGGTTGTAGACTATATTACATGGATTTATTGTGATGGTGTAGGCTATATTACATGGATTTATTGTGATGGTGTAGACTATATTACATGGATTTATTGTGATGGTGTAGACTATATTACATGGATTTATTGTGATGGTGTAGGCTATATTACATGGATTTAGTGTAATGGTTTAGACGATATTACATTGATTTATTGTGATGGTGTAGGATATATAAAATGGATTTATTGTGATGGTGTAGGCTATATTACATGGATTTGTTGTGATGGTGTAGATTGACTATATTACATGGATTTATTGTGATGGTGTAGGTAGACTATATTACATGGATTTATTGTGATGGTGTAGGATATATAAAATGGATTTATTGTGATGGTGTAGGCTATATTACATGGATTTATTGTGATGGTGTAGGCTATATTACATGGATTTATTGTGATGGTGTAGACTATAATACATGGATTTATTGTGATGGTGTAGACTATATTACATGGATTTAGTGTGAAGGTGTAGACTATATTACATGGATTAATTGTGATGTGTGTAGACTCTATTACATGGATTTATTGTGAAGGTGTAGGTAGACTATATTACTTGGATTTATTGTGATGGTGTAGGCTATCTTACATTGATTTATTGTGATGGTGTAGAATATATTACATGGATTTATTGTGATGGTGTAGGCTATATTACATGGATTTAGTGTGATGGTGTAGACTATATTACATGGATTTATTGTGAAGGTGTAGACTATATTACATGGGATTTATTGTCATGGTGTAGTCTATATTACATGGATTTATTGTGATGGTGTAGGCTATATTACATGGATTTCTTGTGATGGTGTAGGCTATATTACATGGATTTATTGTGATGGTGTAGGCTATATTACATGGATTTTTTGTGATGGTGTAGATAGAATATATTACATGAATTTATTGCGATGGTGTAGACTACATTACATGAATTTATTGTGATGGTGTAGGCTATATTACATGGATTTATTATGAAGGTGTAGATAGACTATATTACATGGATTTATTGTGAAGGTGTAGATAGACTATATTACATGGAGTTATTGTGATGGTGTAGGTAGACTATATTACTTGGATTTATTGTGATGGTGTAGGCTATATTACATGGATTTACTGTGATGGTGTGGACTATATTACATGGATTTGTTGTGATGGTGTAGGCTCTATTACATGGATTTAGTGTGATGGTGTAGACTATATTACATGGAATTTATTGTGAAGGTGTAGACTATATTACATGGATTTATTGTGATGGTGTAGTCTATATTACATGGATTTATTTTGATGGTGTAGACTATATTACATGGATTTATTGTGGATGGTGTAGGCTATATTACATGGATTTATTGTGAAGGTGTAGACTATATTACATGGATTTAGTGTGATGGTGTAGACATATTTACGTGGATTTATTGTGTTGGTGTAGGCTATATTAGATGGGTTTATTGTGATGGTGTAGACTATATTACATGGATTTATTGTGATGGTGTAGACTATATTACATGGATTTAGTGTGATGGTGTAGACTATATTACATGGATTTATTGTGATGGTGTAGGCTATATTACATGGATTTATTGTGATGGTGTAGACTATATTACATGGATTTATTGTGTTGGTGTAGACTATATTACATGGATTTATTGTGATGGTGTAGGCTTATTACATGGATTTATTGTGATGGTGTAGACTATATTACATGGATTTAGTGTGATGGGTTAGACTATATTACATGGATTTATTGTGATGGTGTAGGCTATATTACATGGATTTATGTGATGGTGTAGACTATATTACATGGATTTATTGTGATGGTGTAGACTATATTACATGGATTTATTTGTGATGTGTAGGCTATATTACATGGATTTAGTGTAATGGTTTAGACGATATTACATTGATTTATTGTGATGGTGTAGGATATATAAAATGGATTTATTGTGATGGTGTAGGCTATATTACATGGATTTGTTGTGATGGTGTAGATAGACTATATTACATGGATTTATTGTGATGGTGTAGGTAGACTATATTACATGGATTTATTGTGATGGTGTAGGATATATAAAATGGATTTATTGTGATGGTGTAGGCTATATTACATGGATTTATTGTGATGGTGTAGGCTATATTACATGGATTTATTGTGATGGTGTAGACTATAATACATGGATTTATTGTGATGGTGTAGACTATATTACATGGATTTAGTGTGAAGGTGTAGACTATATTACATGGATTAATTGTGATGTGGTGTAGACTCTATTACATGGATTTATTGTGAAGGTGTAGGTAGACTATATTACTTGGATTTATTGTGATGGTGTAGGCTATCTTACATTGATTTATTGTGATGGTGTAGAATATATTACATGGATTTATTGTGATGGTGTAGGCTATATTACATGGATTTAGTGTGATGGTGTAGACTATATTACATGGATTTATTGTGAAGGTGTAGACTATATTACATGGATTTATTGTCATGGTGTAGTCTATATTACATGGATTTATTGTGATGGTGTAGGCTATATTACATGGATTTCTTGTGATGGTGTAGGCTATATTACATGGATTTATTGTGATGGTGTAGGCTATATTACATGGATTTTTTGTGATGGTGTAGATAGAATATATTACATGAATTTATTGCGATGGTGTAGACTACATTACATGAATTTATTGTGATGGTGTAGGCTATATTACATGGATTTATTATGAAGGTGTAGATAGACTATATTACATGGATTTATTGTGAAGGTGTAGATAGACTATATTACATGGAGTTATTGTGATGGTGTAGGTAGACTATATTACTTGGATTTATTGTGATGGTGTAGGCTATATTACATGGATTTACTGTGATGGTGTGGACTATATTACATGGATTTATTGTGATGGTGTAGGCTATATTACATGGATTTAGTGTGATGGTGTAGACTATATTACATGGATTTATTGTGAAGGTGTAGACTATATTACATGGATTTATTGTGATGGTGTAGTCTATATTACATGGATTTATTTTGATGGTGTAGACTATATTACATGGATTTATTGTGATGGTGTAGGCTATATTACATGGATTTTTTGTGATGGTGTAGATAGACTATATTACATGGATTCATTGCGATGGTGTAGACTATATTACATGAATTTATTGTGATGGTGTAGGCTATATTACATGGATTTAGTGTGATGGTGTAGACTATATTACATGGATTTATTGTGAAGGTGTAGACTATATTACATGGATTTAGTGTGATGGTGTAGACTATATTACGTGGATTTATTGTGTTGGTGTAGGCTATATTAGATGGGTTTATTGTGATGGTGTAGACTATATTACATGGATTTATTGTGATGGTGTAGACTATATTACATGGATTTAGTGTGATGGTGTAGACTATATTACATGGATTTATTGTGATGGTGTAGGCTATATTACATGGATTTATTGTGATGGTGTAGACTATATTACATGGATTTATTGTGTTGGTGTAGACTATATTACATGGATTTATTGTGATGGTGTAGGCTATATTACATGGATTTATTGTGATGGTGTAGACTATATTACATGGATTTAGTGTGATGGTGTAGACTATATTTCATGGATTTATTGTGATGGTGTAGGCTATATTACATGGATTTATTGTGATGGTGTAGACTATATTACATGGATTTATTGTGATGGTGTAGACTATATTACATGGATTTATTGTGATGGTGTAGGCTATATTACATGGATTTAGTGTAATGGTTTAGACGATATTACATTGATTTATTGTGATGGTGTAGGATATATAAAATGGATTTATTGTGATGGTGTAGGCTATATTACATGGATTTGTTGTGATGGTGTAGATAGACTATATTACATGGATTTATTGTGATGGTGTAGGTAGACTATATTACATGGATTTATTGTGATGGTGTAGGATATATAAAATGGATTTATTGTGATGGTGTAGGCTATATTACATGGATTTATTGTGATGGTGTAGGCTATATTACATGGATTTATTGTGATGGTGTAGACTATAATACATGGATTTATTGTAATGGTGTAGACTATATTACATGGATTTAGTGTGAAGGTGTAGACTATATTACATGGATTAATTGTGATGTGTGTAGACTCTATTACATGGATTTATTGTGAAGGTGTAGGTAGACTATATTACTTGGATTTATTGTGATGGTGTAGGCTATCTTACATTGATTTATTGTGATGGTGTAGAATATATTACATGGATTTATTGTGATGGTGTAGGCTATATTACATGGATTTAGTGTGATGGTGTAGACTATATTACATGGATTTATTGTGAAGGTGTAGACTATATTACATGGATTTATTGTCATGGTGTAGTCTATATTACATGGATTTATTGTGATGGTGTAGGCTATATTACATGGATTTTTTGTGATGGTGTAGATAGACTATATTACATGGATTCATTGCGATGGTGTAGACTATATTACATGAATTTATTGTGATGGTGTAGGCTATATTACATGGATTTAGTGTGATGGTGTAGACTATATTACATGGATTTATTGTGAAGGTGTAGACTATATTACATGGATTTAGTGTGATGGTGTAGACTATATTACGTGGATTTATTGTGTTGGTGTAGGCTATATTAGATGGGTTTATTGTGATGGTGTAGACTATATTACATGGATTTATTGTGATGGTGTAGACTATATTACATGGATTTAGTGTGATGGTGTAGACTATATTACATGGATTTATTGTGATGGTGTAGGCTATATTACATGGATTTATTGTGATGGTGTAGACTATATTACATGGATTTATTGTGTTGGTGTAGACTATATTACATGGATTTATTGTGATGGTGTAGGCTATATTACATGGATTTATTGTGATGGTGTAGACTATATTACATGGATTTAGTGTGATGGTGTAGACTATATTACATGGATTTATTGTGATGGTGTAGGCTATATTACATGGATTTATTGTGATGGTGTAGACTATATTACATGGATTTATTGTGATGGTGTAGACTATATTACATGGATTTATTGTGATGGTGTAGGCTATATTACATGGATTTAGTGTAATGGTTTAGACGATATTACATTGATTTATTGTGATGGTGTAGGATATATAAAATGGATTTATTGTGATGGTGTAGGCTATATTACATGGATTTGTTGTGATGGTGTAGATAGACTATATTACATGGATTTATTGTGATGGTGTAGGTAGACTATATTACATGGATTTATTGTGATGGTGTAGGATATATAAATGGATTTATTGTGATGGTGTAGGCTATATTACATGGATTTATTGTGATGGTGTAGGCTATATTACATGGATTTATTGTGATGGTGTAGACTATAATACATGGATTTATTGTGATGGTGTAGACTATATTACATGGATTTAGTGTGAAGGTGTAGACTATATTACATGGATTAATTGTGATGTGTGTAGACTCTATTACATGGATTTATTGTGAAGGTGTAGGTAGACTATATTACTTGGATTTATTGTGATGGTGTAGGCTATCTTACATTGATTTATTGTGATGGTGTAGAATATATTACATGGATTTATTGTGATGGTGTAGGCTATATTACATGGATTTAGTGTGATGGTGTAGACTATATTACATGGATTTATTGTGAAGGTGTAGACTATATTACATGGATTTATTGTCATGGTGTAGTCTATATTACATGGATTTCTTGTGATGGTGTAGGCTATATTACATGGATTTATTGTGATGGTGTAGGCTATATTACATGGATTTTTTGTGATGGTGTAGATAGAATATATTACATGAATTTATTGCGATGGTGTAGACTACATTACATGAATTTATTGTGATGGTGTAGGCTATATTACATGGATTTATTATGAAGGTGTAGATAGACTATATTACATGGATTTATTGTGAAGGTGTAGATAGACTATATTACATGGAGTTATTGTGATGGTGTAGGTAGACTATATTACTTGGATTTATTGTGATGGTGTAGGCTATATTACATGGATTTACTGTGATGGTGTGGACTATATTACATGGATTTATTGTGATGGTGTAGGCTATATTACATGGATTTAGTGTGATGGTGTAGACTATATTACATGGATTTATTGTGAAGGTGTAGACTATATTACATGGATTTATTGTGATGGTGTAGTCTATATTACATGGATTTATTTTGATGGTGTAGACTATATTACATGGATTTATTGTGATGGTGTAGGCTATATTACATGGATTTTTTGTGATGGTGTAGATAGACTATATTACATGGATTCATTGCGATGGTGTAGACTATATTACATGAATTTATTGTGATGGTGTAGGCTATATTACATGGATTTAGTGTGATGGTGTAGACTATATTACATGGATTCATTGCGATGGTGTAGACTATATTACATGGATTTAGTGTGATGGTGTAGGCTATATTACATGGATTCATTGCGATGGTGTAGACTATATTACATGAATTTATTGTGATGGTGTAGGCTATATTACATGGATTTAGTGTGATGGTGTAGACTATATATTTTTTTAATTTTATTTTTTTATTTCACCTTTATTTAACCAGGTAGGCTAGTTGAGAACAAGTTCTCATTTGCAACTGCGACCTGGCCAAGATAAAGCATAGCAGTGTGAGCATACAACAAAGAGTTACACATGGAGTAAACAATTAACAAGTCAATAACACAGTAGAAAACGAAGGGGGGGTCTATATACGATGTGTGCAAAAGGCATGAGGAGGTAGGCAAATAATTACAATTTTGCAGATTAACACTGGAGTGATAAAAGATCAGATGGTCATGTACAGGTAGAGATATTGGTGTGCAGAAGAGCAGAAAAGTAAATAAATAAAAACAGTACGGGGATGAGGTAGGTGAAAAGGGTGGGCTATTTACCAATAGACTATGTACAGCTGCAGCGATCGGTTAGCTGCTCAGATAGCTGATGTTTGAAGTTGGTGAGGGAGATGAAAGTCTCCAACTTCAGCGATTTTTGCAATTCGTTCCAGTCACAGGCAGCAGAGTACTGGAACGAAAGGCGGCCAAATGAGGTGTTGGCTTTAGGGATGATCAGTGAGATACACCTGCTGGAGCGCGTGCTACGGATGGGTGTTGCCATCGTGACCAGTGAGCTGAGATAAGGCGGAGCTTTACCTAGCATAGACTTGTAGATGACCTGGAGCCAGTGGGTCTGGCGACGAATATGTAGCGAGGGCCAGCCGACTAGAGCATACAAGTCGCAGTGGTGGGTAGTATAAGGTGCTTTAGTGACAAAACGGATGGCACTGTGATAGACTGCATCCAGTTTGCTGAGTAGAGTGTTGGAAGCCATTTTGTAGATGACATCGCCGAAGTCGAGGATCGGTAGGATAGTCAGTTTTACTAGGGTAAGCTTGGCGGCTTGAGTGAAGGAGGCTTTGTTGCGGAATAGAAAGCCGACTCTTGATTTGATTTTCGATTGGAGATGTTTGATATGAGTCTGGAAGGAGAGTTTGCAGTCTAGCCAGACACCTAGGTACTTATAGACGTCCACATATTCTAGGTCGGAACCATCCAGGGTGGTGATGCTAGTCGGGCATGCAGGTGCAGGCAGCGACCGGTTGAAAAGCATGCATTTGGTTTTACTAGCGTTTAAGAGCAGTTGGAGGCCACGGAAGGAGTGTTGTATGGCATTGAAGCTTGTTTGGAGGTTAGATAGCACAGTGTCCAAAGACGGGCCGAAAGTATATAGAATGGTGTCGTCTGCGTAGAGGTGGATCAGGGAATCGCCCGCAGCAAGAGCAACATCATTGATATACACAGAGAAAAGAGTCGGCCCGAGAATTGAACCCTGTGGCACCCCCATAGAGACTGCCAGAGGACCGGACAGCATGCCCTCCGATTTGACACACTGAACTCTGTCTGCAAAGTAATTGGTGAACCAGGCAAGGCAGTCATCCGAAAAACCGAGGCTACTGAGTCTGCCGATAAGAATATGGTGATTGACAGAGTCGAAAGCCTTGGCGAGGTCGATGAAGACGGCTGCACAGTACTGTCTTTTATCGATGGCGGTTATGATGTCGTTTAGTACCTTGAGTGTGGCTGAGGTGCACCCATGACCGGCTCGGAAACCAGATTGCACAGCGGAGAAGGTACGGTGGGATTCGAGATGGTCAGTGACCTGTTTGTTGACTTGGCTTTCGAAGACCTTAGATAGGCAGGGCAGGATGGATATAGGTCTGTAACAGTTTGGGTCCAGGGTGTCTCCCCCTTTGAAGAGGGGGATGACTGCGGCAGCTTTCCAATCCTTGGGGATCTCAGACGAGATGAAAGAGAGGTTGAACAGGCTGGTAATAGGGGTTGCGACAATGGTGGCAGATAGTTTCAGAAATAGAGGGTCCAGATTGTCAAGCCCAGCTGATTTGTACGGGTCCAGGTTTTGCAGCTCTTTCAGAACATCTGCTATCTGGATTTGGGTAAAGGAGAACCTGGGGAGGCTTGGGCGAGGAGCTGCGGGGGGGGGCGGAGCTGTTGGCCGAGGTTGAAGTAGCCAGGCGGAAGGCATGGCCAGCCGTTGAGAAATGCTTATTGAAGTTTTCGATAATCATGGATTTATCAGTGGTGACCGTGTTACCTATTCTATATTACATGGATGTATTGTGATGGTGTAGGCTATATTACATGGATTTTTGTGATGGTGTAGATAGACTACATTACATGGATTTATTGTGATGGTGTATTCTATATTACATGGATGTATTGTGATGGTGTAGAGTATATTACATGGATTTTTTGTGATGGTGTAGGTAGGCTATATTACATGGATTTAGTGTGATGGTGTAGACTATATTACATGGATTCATTGCGATGGTGTAGACTATATTACATGAATTTATTGTGATGGTGTAGGCTATATTACATGGATTTAGTGTGATGGTGTAGACTATATTACATGGATTTATTGTGATGGTGTAGACTATATTACATGGATTTAGTGTGATGGTGTAGACTATATTACATGGATTTATTGTGATGGTGTAGGCTATATTACATGGATTTATTGTGATGGTGTAGACTATATTACATGGATTTATTGTGTTGGTGTAGACTATATTACATGGATTTATTGTGATGGTGTAGGCTATATTACATGGATTTATTGTGATGGTGTAGACTATATTACATGGATTTAGTGTGATGGTGTAGACTATATTACATGGATTTATTGTGATGGTGTAGGCTATATTACATGGATTTATTGTGATGGTGTAGACTATATTACATGGATTTATTGTGATGGTGTAGACTATATTACATGGATTTATTGTGATGGTGTAGGCTATATTACATGGATTTAGTGTAATGGTTTAGACGATATTACATTGATTTATTGTGATGGTGTAGGATATATAAAATGGATTTATTGTGATGGTGTAGGCTATATTACATGGATTTGTTGTGATGGTGTAGATAGACTATATTACATGGATTTATTGTGATGGTGTAGGTAGACTATATTACATGGATTTATTGTGATGGTGTAGGATATATAAAATGGATTTATTGTGATGGTGTAGGCTATATTACATGGATTTATTGTGATGGTGTAGGCTATATTACATGGATTTATTGTGATGGTGTAGACTATAATACATGGATTTATTGTGATGGTGTAGACTATATTACATGGATTTAGTGTGAAGGTGTAGACTATATTACATGGATTAATTGTGATGTGTGTAGACTCTATTACATGGATTTATTGTGAAGGTGTAGGTAGACTATATTACTTGGATTTATTGTGATGGTGTAGGCTATCTTACATTGATTTATTGTGATGGTGTAGAATATATTACATGGATTTATTGTGATGGTGTAGGCTATATTACATGGATTTAGTGTGATGGTGTAGACTATATTACATGGATTTATTGTGAAGGTGTAGACTATATTACATGGATTTATTGTCATGGTGTAGTCTATATTACATGGATTTATTGTGATGGTGTAGGCTATATTACATGGATTTCTTGTGATGGTGTAGGCTATATTACATGGATTTATTGTGATGGTGTAGGCTATATTACATGGATTTTTTGTGATGGTGTAGATAGAATATATTACATGAATTTATTGCGATGGTGTAGACTACATTACATGAATTTATTGTGATGGTGTAGGCTATATTACATGGATTTATTATGAAGGTGTAGATAGACTATATTACATGGATTTATTGTGAAGGTGTAGATAGACTATATTACATGGAGTTATTGTGATGGTGTAGGTAGACTATATTACTTGGATTTATTGTGATGGTGTAGGCTATATTACATGGATTTACTGTGATGGTGTGGACTATATTACATGGATTTATTGTGATGGTGTAGGCTATATTACATGGATTTAGTGTGATGGTGTAGACTATATTACATGGATTTATTGTGAAGGTGTAGACTATATTACATGGATTTATTGTGATGGTGTAGTCTATATTACATGGATTTATTTTGATGGTGTAGACTATATTACATGGATTTATTGTGATGGTGTAGGCTATGTTACATGGATTTTTTGTGATGGTGTAGATAGACTATATTACATGGATTCATTGCGATGGTGTAGACTATATTACATGAATTTATTGTGATGGTGTAGGCTATATTACATGGATTTAGTGTGATGGTGTAGACTATATTACATGGATTTATTGTGAAGGTGTAGACTATATTACATGGATTTAGTGTGATGGTGTAGACTATATTACGTGGATTTATTGTGTTGGTGTAGGCTATATTAGATGGGTTTATTGTGATGGTGTAGACTATATTACATGGATTTATTGTGATGGTGTAGACTATATTACATGGATTTAGTGTGATGGTGTAGACTATATTACATGGATTTATTGTGATGGTGTAGGCTATATTACATGGATTTATTGTGATGGTGTAGACTATATTACATGGATTTATTGTGATGGTGTAGACTATATTACATGGATTTATTGTGATGGTGTAGGCTATATTACATGGATTTAGTGTAATGGTTTAGACGATATTACATTGATTTATTGTGATGGTGTAGGATATATAAAATGGATTTATTGTGATGGTGTAGGCTATATTACATGGATTTGTTGTGATGGTGTAGATAGACTATATTACATGGATTTATTGTGATGGTGTAGGTAGACTATATTACTTGGATTTATTGTGATGGTGTAGGATATATAAAATGGATTTATTGTGATGGTGTAGGCTATATTACATGGATTTATTGTGATGGTGTAGGCTATATTACATGGATTTATTGTGATGGTGTAGACTATAATACATGGATTTATTGTGATGGTGTAGACTATATTACATGGATTTAGTGTGAAGGTGTAGACTATATTACATGGATTTAGTGTGAAGGTGTAGGTAGACTATATTACTTGGATTTATTGTGATGGTGTAGGCTATCTTACATTGATTTATTGTGATTGTGTAGAATATATTACATCGATTTATTGTGATGGTGTAGGCTATATTACATGGATTTAGTGTGATGGTGTAGACTATATTACATGGATTTATTGTGAAGGTGTAGACTATATTACATGGATTTATTGTCATGGTGTAGTCTATATTACATGGATTTATTGTGATGGTGTAGGCTATATTACATGGATTTATTGTGATGGTGTAGGCTATATTACATGGATTTTTTGTGATGGTGTAGATAGAATATATTACATGAATTTATTGCGATGGTGTAGACTACATTACATGAATTTATTGTGATGGTGCAGGCTATATTACATGGATTTATTATGAAGGTGTAGATAGACTATATTACATGGATTTATTGTGAAGGTGTAGATAGACTATATTACATGGATTTATTGTGAAGGTGTAGATAGACTATATTACATGGATGTATTGTGATGGTGTAGGCTATATTACATGGATTTATTGTGATGGTGTAGGCTATATTACATGGATTTATTGTGTTGGTGTAGGTAGACTATATTACTTGGATTTATTGTGAAGGTGTAGACTATATTACATGGATTTATTGTGATGGTGTAGTCTATATTACATGGATTTATTTTGATGGTGTAGACTATATTACATGGATTTATTGTGATGGTGTAGGCTATATTACATGGATTTAGTGTGATGGTGTAGACTATATTACATGGATTTATTGTGAAGGTGTAGACTATATTACATGGATTTATTGTGATGGTGTAGTCTATATTACATGGATTTATTTTGATGGTGTAGACTATATTACATGGATTTATTGTGATGGTGTAGGCTATATTACATGGATTTATTGTGATGGTGTAGGTAGACTATATTACATGGATTTATTGTGATGGTGTAGACTATATTACATGGATTTATTGTGAAGGTGTAGACTATATTACATGGATTTAGTGTGATGGTGTAGACTATATTACATGGATTTATTGTGATGGTGTATTCTATATTACATGGATGTATTGTGATGGTGTAGGCTATATTACATGGATTTTTTGTGATGGTGTAGATAGACTATATTACATGGATTCATTGCGATGGTGTAGACTATATTACATGAATTTATTGTGATGGTGTAGGCTATATTACATGGATTTAGTGTGATGGTGTAGACTATATTACATGGATTTATTGTGAAGGTGTAGACTATATTACATGGATTTAGTGTGATGGTGTAGACTATATTACATGGATTTATTGTGTTGGTGTAGGCTATATTAGATGGGTTTATTGTGATGGTGTAGACTATATTACATGGATTTATTGTGATGGTGTAGACTATATTACATGGATTTATTGTGATGGTGTAGGTAGGCTATATTACATGGATTTATTGTGAAGGTGTAGACTATATTACATGGATTTAGTGTGATGGTGTAGACTATATTACATGGATTTATTGTGATGGTGTAGGCTATATTACATGGATTTATTGTGATGGTGTAGGATATATAACATGGATTTATTGTGATGGTGTAGGCTATATTACATGAATTTATTGTGATGGTGTAGAGTATATTACATGGATTTATTGTGATGGTGTAGTCTATATTACATGGATTTATTGTGATGGTGTAGGCTATATTACATGGATTTATTGTGATGGTGTAGGCTATATTACATGGATTTTTTGTGATGGTGTAGATAGAATATATTACATGAATTTATTGCGATGGTGTAGACTACATTACATGAATTTATTGTGATGGTGTAGGCTATATTACATGGATTTATTATGAAGGTGTAGATAGACTATGTTACATGGATTTATTGTGAAGGTGTAGATAGACTATATTACATGGATTTATTGTGAAGGTGTAGATAGACTATATTACATGGATTTATTGTGATGGTGTAGGCTATATTACATGGATTTATTGTGATGGTGTAGGCTATATTACATGGATTTATTGTGATGGTGTAGGCTATATTACATGGATTTTTTTGTGATGGGTGTAGATAGAATATATTACATGAATTTATTGCGATGGTGTAGACACATTACATGAATTTATTGTGATGGTGTAGGCTATATTACATGGATTTATTATGAAGGTGTAGATAGACTATATTACATGGATTTATTGTGAAGGTGTAGATAGACTATATTACATGGATTTATTGTGATGGTGTAGGCTATATTACATGGATTTTTGTGATGGTGTACATAGACTATATTACATGGATTTATTGTGATGGTGTAGGCTATATTACATGGATTTATTGTGATGGTGTAGACTATATTACATGGATTTATTGTGAAGGTGTAGATAGACTATATTACATGGATTTATTGTGATGGTGTAGGCTATATTACATGGATTTATTGTGCTGGTGTAGACTATATTACATGGAGTTATTGTGATGGTGTAGGTAGACTATATTACTTGGATTATTGTGATGGTGTAGGCTATATTACATGGATTTATTGTGCTGGTGTAGACTATATTACATGGAGTTATTGTGATGATGTACATAGACTATATTACATGGATTTATTGCGATGGTGTAGGCTATATTACATGGAGTTATTGTGATGGTGTAGGTAGACTATATTACTTGGATTTATTGTGATGGTGTAGGCTATATTACATGGATTTACTGTGATGGTGTGGACTATATTACATGGATTTATTGTGATGGTGTAGGCTATATTACATGGATTTAGTGTGATGGTGTAGACTATATTACATGGATTTATTGTGAAGGTGTAGACTATATTACATGGATTTATTGTGATGGTGTAATCTATATTACATGGATTTATTTTGATGGTGTAGATAGACTATATTACATGGATTTATTGTGAAGGTGTAGATAGACTATATTACATGGATTTATTGTGAAGGTGTAGATAGACTATAATTACATGGATTTATTGTGGATGGTGTAGGCTATATTACATGGATTTATTGTGATGGTGTAGGATATATTACATGGATTTTTTGTGATGGTGTAGACTATATTACATAGATTTTTGTGATGATGTACATAGACTATATTACATGGATTTATTGCGATGGTGTAGGCTATATTACATGGAGTTATTGTGATGGTGTAGGTAGACTATATTACTTGGATTTATTGTGATGGTGTAGGCTATAATTACATGAAATTAGTGTGATGGTGTAGGTAGACTATATTACATGGATTTATTGTGATGGTGTAGACTATATTACAATGGATTTATTGTGATGGTGTAGACTATAATTACATGGATTTATTGTGATGGTGTAGGCTATATTACATGGATTTATTGTGATGGTGTAGGCTATATTACATGAATTTATTGTGATGGTGTAGAGTATATTACATGGATTTATTGTGATGGTGTAGTCTATATTAACATGGATTTATTGTGATGGTGTAGGCTATATTACATGGATTTATTGTGATGGTGTAGGCTATATTACATGGATTTTTTTGTGATGGTGTAGATAGAATATATTACAATGAATTTATTGCGATGGTGTAGACTACATTACATGAATTTATTGTGATGTGTAGGCTATATTACATGGATTTATTGTGAAGGTGTAGATAGACTATATTACATGGATTTATTGTGATGGTGTAGATAGACTATATTACATGGATTTATTGTGATGGTGTAGATAGACTATATTACATGGATTTATTGTGATGGTGTAGGCTATATTACATGGATTTATTGTGATGGTGTAGGCTATATTACATGGATTTATTGTGATGGTGTAGGCTATATTACATGGATTTTTTGTGATGGTGTAGATAGATATATTACATGGATTTATTGTGATGGTGTAGACTACATTACATGAATTTATTGTGATGGTGTAGGCTATATTACATGGATTTATTATGAAGGTGTAGATAGACTATATTACATGGATTTATTGTGAAGGTGTAGATAGACTATATTACATGGATTTATTGTGATGGTGTAGGCTATATTACATGGATTTATTGTGATGGTGTACATAGACTATATTACATGGATTTATTGTGATGGTGTAGGCTATATTACATGGATTTATTGTGATGGTGTAGACTATATTACATGGATTTATTGTGAAGGTGTAGATAGACTATATTACATGGATTTATTGTGATGGTGTAGGCTATATTACATGGATTTATTGTGATGGTGTAGACTATATTACATAGATTTTTTGTGATGATGTACATAGACTATATTACATGGATTTATTGAGATGGTGTAGGCTATATTACATGGAGTTATTGTGATGGTGTAGGTAGACTATATTACTTGGATTTATTGTGATGGTGTAGGCTATATTACATGGATTTACTGTGATGGTGTGGACTATATTACATGGATTTATTGTGATGGTGTAGGCTATATTACATGGATTTAGTGTGATGGTGTAGACTATATTACATGGATTTATTGTGAAGGTGTAGATAGACTATATTACATGGATTTATTGTGATGGTGTAGTCTATATTACATGGATTTATTTTGATGGTGTAGATAGACTATATTACATGGATTTATTGTGAAGGTGTAGATAGACTATATTACATGGATTTATTGTGAAGGTGTAGATAGACTATATTACATGGATTTATTGTGATGGTGTAGGCTATATTACATGGATTTATTGTGATGGTGTAGGTAGACTATATTACATGGATTTATTGTGATGGTGTAGACTATATTACATGGATTTATTGTGATGGTGTAGACTATATTACATGGATTTATTGTGATGGTGTAGACTATATTACATGGATTTATTGTGATGGTGTAGACTATATTACATGGATTTATTGTGATGGTGTAGGCTATATTACATGGATTTTTTGTGATGGTGTAGACTATATTACATGGATTTATTGTGATGGTGTAGACTATATTACATGGATTTATTGTGATGGTGTAGACTATATTACATGGATTTATTGTGATGGTGTAGACTATATTACATGGATTTATTGTGATGGTGTAGACTATATTACATGGATTTATTGTGATGGTGTAGACTATATTACATGGATTTATTGTGATGGTGTAGGCTATATTAGATGGGTTTATTGTGATGGTGTAGACTATATTACATGGATTTATTGTGATGGTGTAGACTATATTACATGGATTTATTGTGATGGTGTAGGTAGGCTATATTACATGGATTTATTGTGAAGGTGTAGACTATATTACATGGATTTAGTGTGATGGTGTAGACTATATTACATGGATTTATTGTGATGGTGTAGGCTATATTACATGGATTTATTGTGATGGTGTAGGCTATATTACATGGATTTATTGTGATGGTGTAGGCTATATTACATGTATTTATTGTGATGATGTAGGCTATATTACATGCATTTAATGTGATGGTGTAGGCTATATTACATGGAATTAGTGTGATGGTGTAGGTAGACTATATTACATGGATTTATTGTGATGGTGTAGACTATATTACATGGATTTATTGTGATGGTGTAGACTATATTACATGGATTTATTGTGATGGTGTAGGCTATATTACATGGATTTATTGTGATGGTGTAGGCTATATTACATGAATTTATTGTGATGGTGTAGAGTATATTACATGGATTTATTGTGATGGTGTAGTCTATATTACATGGATTTATTGTGATGGTGTAGGCTATATTACATGGATTTATTGTGATGGTGTAGGCTATATTACATGGATTTTTTGTGATGGTGTAGATAGAATATATTACATGAATTTATTGTGAAGGTGTAGACTATATTACATGGATTTAGTGTGATGGTGTAGACTATATTACATGGATTTATTGTGATGGTGTAGGCTATATTACATGGATTTATTGTGATGGTGTAGGATATATAACATGGATTTATTGTGATGGTGTAGGCTATATTACATGGATTTAGTGTGATGGTGTAGACTATATTACATGGGATTTATTGTGATGGTGTAGGCTATATTACTAGATTTATTGTGATGGTGTAGGCTATATTAGTTGGATTTATTGTGATGGTGTAGGCTATATTACATGGATTTATTGTGATGGTGTAGGTAGACTATATTACATGGATTTATTGTGATGGTGTAGACTATATTACATGGATTTATTGTGATGGTGTAGACTATATTACATGGATTTATTGTGATGGTGTAGGCTATATTACATGGATTTATTGTGATGGTGTAGGCTATATTACATGGATTTATTGTGAAGGTGTAGACTATATTACATGGATTTATTGTGATGGTGTAGACTATATTACATGGATTTATTGTGATGGTGTAGGTAGATTATATTACATGGATTTATTGTGATGGTGTAGACTATATTACATGGATTTATTGTGATGGTGTAGACTATATTACATGGATTTATTGTGATGGAGTAGACTATATTACATGGATTTATTGTGAAGGTGTAGATAGACTATATTACATGGATTTATTGTGAAGGTGTAGATAGACTATATTACATGGATTTATTGTGATGGTGTAGGCTATATTACATGGATTTATTGTGATGGTGTAGGCTATATTACATGGATTTATTGTGATGGTGTAGTAGACTATATTACATGGATTTATTGTGATGGTGTAGTAGACTATATTACATGGATTTATTGTGATGGTGTAGAGACTATATTACATGGATTTATTGTGATGGTGTAGTCTATATTACATGGATTTATTGTGATGGTGTAGGATATATTACATGGATTTTTTGTGATGGTGTAGACTATATTACATAGATTTTTTGTGATGGTGTAGGCTATATTACATGGAGTTATTGTGATGGTGTAGGTAGACTATATTACTTGGATTTATTGTGATGGTGTAGGCTATATTACATGGATTTATTGTGATGGTGTAGGACTATATTACATGGATTTATTGTGATGGTGTAGGCTATATTACATGGATTTATTGTGATGGTGTAGACTATATTACATGGATTTATTGTGATGGTGTAGACTATATTACATGGATTTATTGTGATGGTGTAGTCTATATTACATGGATTTATTGTGATGGTGTAGACTATATTACATGGATTTATTGTGATGGTGTAGGCTATATTACATGGATTTATTGTGATGGTGTAGGTAGACTATATTACATGGATTTATTGTGATGGTGTAGACTATATTACATGGATTTATTGTGATGGTGTAGACTATATTACATGGATTTATTGTGATGGTGTAGACTATATTACATGGATTTATTGTGATGGTGTATTCTATATTACATGGATGTATTGTGATGGTGTAGGCTATATTACATGGATTTATTGTGATGGTGTAGATAGACTATATTACATGGATTTATTGTGATGGTGTAGACTATATTACATGGATTTATTGTGATGGTGTAGGCTATATTACATGGATTTATTGTGATGGTGTAGACTATATTACATGGATTTATTGTGATGGTGTAGACTATATTACATGGATTTATTGTGATGGTGTAGACTATATTACATGGATTTATTGTGATGGTGTAGGCTATATTACATGGGTTTATTGTGATGGTGTAGACTATATTACATGGATTTATTGTGATGGTGTAGACTATATTACATGGATTTATTGTGATGGTGTAGGTAGGCTATATTACATGGATTTATTGTGATGGTGTAGACTATATTACATGGATTTATTGTGATGGTGTAGACTATATTACATGGATTTATTGTGATGGTGTAGGCTATATTACATGGATTTATTGTGATGGTGTAGGATATATAACATGGATTTATTGTGATGGTGTAGGCTATATTACATGGATTTATTGTGATGGTGTAGACTATATTACATGGATTTATTGTGATGGTGTAGACTATATTACATGGATTTATTGTGATGGTGTAGGCTATATTACATGGATTTATTGTGATGGTGTAGGTAGACTATATTACATGGATTTATTGTGATGGTGTAGACTATATTACATGGATTTATTGTGATGGTGTAGACTATATTACATGGATTTATTGTGATGGTGTAGACTATATTACATGGATTTATTGTGATGGTGTAGATATATTACATGGATTTATTGTGATGGTGTAGATAGACTATATTACATGGATTTATTGTGATGGTGTAGGCTATATTACATGGATTTATTGTGATGGTGTAGGCTATATTACATGGATTTATTGTGATGGTGTAGATAGACTATATTACATGGATTTATTGTGATGGTGTAGACTATATTACATGGATTTATTGTGATGGTGTAGATAGACTATATTACATGGATTTATTGTGATGGTGTAGACTATATTACATGGATTTATTGTGATGGTGTAGGATATATTACATGGATTTTTGTGATGGTGTAGACTATATTACATGGATTTATTGTGATGGTGTAGGCTATATTACATGGATTTATTGTGATGGTGTAGGTAGACTATATTACATGGATTTATTGTGATGGTGTAGGCTATATTACATGGATTTACTGTGATGGTGTAGACTATATTACATGGATTTATTGTGATGGTGTAGGCTATATTACATGGATTTATTGTGATGGTGTAGACTATATTACATGGATTTATTGTGATGGTGTAGACTATATTACATGGATTTATTGTGATGGTGTAGACTATATTACATGGATTTATTGTGATGGTGTAGGCTATATTACATGGATTTATTGTGATGGTGTAGACTATATTACATGGATTTATTGTGATGGTGTAGACTATATTACATGGATTTATTGTGATGGTGTAGGCTATATTACATGGATTTATTGTGATGGTGTAGACTATATTACATGGATTTATTGTGATGGTGTAGACTATATTACATGGATTTATTGTGATGGTGTAGGCTATATTACATGGATTTATTGTGATGGTGTAGGATATATTACATGGATTTATTGTGATGGTGTAGGCTATATTACATGGATTTATTGTGATGGTGTAGAGTATATTACATGGATTTATTGTGATGGTGTAGACTATATTACATGGATTTATTGTGATGGTGTAGGCTATATTACATGGATTTATTGTGATGGTGTAGGTAGACTATATTACATGGATTTATTGTGATGGTGTAGACTATATTACATGGATTTATTGTGATGGTGTAGACTATATTACATGGATTTATTGTGATGGTGTAGACTATATTACATGGATTTATTGTGATGGTGTAGTAGACTATATTACATGGATTTATTGTGATGTGTAGTAGACTATATTACATGGATTTATTGTGATGGTGTAGGCTATATTACATGGATTTATTGTGATGGTGTAGGCTATATTACATGGATTTATTGTGATGGTGTAGATAGACTATATTACATGGATTTATTGTGATGGTGTAGATAGACTATATTACATGGATTTATTGTGATGGTGTAGATAGACTATATTACATGGATTTATTGTGATGGTGTAGACTATATTACATGGATTTATTGTGATGGTGTAGGATATATTACATGGATTTATTGTGATGGTGTAGACTATATTACATGGATTTATTGTGATGGTGTAGGCTATATTACATGGATTTATTGTGATGGTGTAGGTAGACTATATTACATGGATTTATTGTGATGGTGTAGGCTATATTACATGGATTTATTGTGATGGTGTGGACTATATTACATGGATTTATTGTGATGGTGTAGGCTATATTACATGGATTTATTGTGATGGTGTAGACTATATTACATGGATTTATTGTGATGGTGTAGACTATATTACATGGATTTATTGTGATGGTGTAGTCTATATTACATGGATTTATTGTGATGGTGTAGACTATATTACATGGATTTATTGTGATGGTGTAGGCTATATTACATGGATTTATTGTGATGGTGTAGGTAGACTATATTACATGGATTTATTGTGATGGTGTAGACTATATTACATGGATTTATTGTGATGGTGTAGACTATATTACATGGATTTATTGTGATGGTGTAGACTATATTACATGGATTTATTGTGATGGTGTATTCTATATTACATGGATGTATTGTGATGGTGTAGGCTATATTACATGGATTTTTTGTGATGGTGTAGATAGACTATATTACATGGATTTATTGTGATGGTGTAGACTATATTACATGGATTTATTGTGATGGTGTAGGCTATATTACATGGATTTATTGTGATGGTGTAGACTATATTACATGGATTTATTGTGATGGTGTAGACTATATTACATGGATTTATTGTGATGGTGTAGACTATATTACATGGATTTATTGTGATGGTGTAGGCTATATTACATGGATTTATTGTGATGGTGTAGACTATATTACATGGATTTATTGTGATGGTGTAGACTATATTACATGGATTTATTGTGATGGTGTAGGTAGGCTATATTACATGGATTTATTGTGATGGTGTAGACTATATTACATGGATTTATTGTGATGGTGTAGACTATATTACATGGATTTATTGTGATGGTGTAGGCTATATTACATGGATTTATTGTGATGGTGTAGGATATATAACATGGATTTATTGTGATGGTGTAGGCTATATTACATGGATTTATTGTGATGGTGTAGACTATATTACATGGATTTATTGTGATGGTGTAGACTATATTACATGGATTTATTGTGATGGTGTAGGCTATATTACATGGATTTATTGTGATGGTGTAGGCTATATTACATGGATTTATTGTGATGGTGTAGGCTATATTACATGGATTTATTGTGATGGTGTAGGTAGACTATATTACATGGATTTATTGTGATGGTGTAGACTATATTACATGGATTTATTGTGATGGTGTAGACTATATTACATGGATTTATTGTGATGGTGTAGGCTATATTACATGGATTTATTGTGATGGTGTAGGCTATATTACATGGATTTATTGTGATGGTGTAGACTATATTACATGGATTTATTGTGATGGTGTAGACTATATTACATGGATTTATTGTGATGGTGTAGGCTATATTACATGGATTTATTGTGATGGTGTAGGCTATATTACATGGATTTTTGTGATGGTGTAGATAGAATATATTACATGGATTTATTGTGATGGTGTAGACTATATTACATGGATTTATTGTGATGGTGTAGGCTATATTACATGGATTTATTGTGATGGTGTAGATAGACTATATTACATGGATTTATTGTGATGGTGTAGATAGACTATATTACATGGATTTATTGTGATGGTGTAGATAGACTATATTACATGGATTTATTGTGATGGTGTAGGCTATATTACATGGATTTATTGTGATGGTGTAGGCTATATTACATGGATTTATTGTGATGGTGTAGGCTATATTACATGGATTTTTGTGATGGTGTACATAGACTATATTACATGGATTTATTGTGATGGTGTAGGCTATATTACATGGATTTATTGTGATGGTGTAGACTATATTACATGGATTTATTGTGATGGTGTAGGCTATATTACATGGATTTATTGTGATGGTGTAGACTATATTACATGGATTTATTGTGAAGGTGTAGATAGACTATATTACATGGATTTATTGTGATGGTGTAGGCTATATTACATGGATTTATTGTGATGGTGTAGACTATATTACATGGATTTTTGTGATGGTGTATAGACTATATTACATGGATTTATTGTGATGGTGTAGGCTATATTACATGGATTTATTGTGATGGTGTAGGTAGACTATATTACATGGATTTATTGTGATGGTGTAGGCTATATTACATGGATTTATTGTGATGGTGTGGACTATATTACATGGATTTATTGTGATGGTGTAGGCTATATTACATGGATTTATTGTGAAGGTGTAGACTATATTACATGGATTTATTGTGATGGTGTAGTCTATATTACATGGATTTATTGTGATGGTGTAGACTATATTACATGGATTTATTGTGATGGTGTAGGCTATATTACATGGATTTATTGTGATGGTGTAGGTAGACTATATTACATGGATTTATTGTGATGGTGTAGACTATATTACATGGATTTATTGTGATGGTGTAGACTATATTACATGGATTTATTGTGATGGTGTAGACTATATTACATGGATTTATTGTGATGGTGTAGGCTATATTACATGGATTTATTGTGATGGTGTAGGCTATATTACATGGATTTTTGTGATGGTGTAGATAGACTATATTACATGGATTTATTGTGATGGTGTAGACTATATTACATGGATTTATTGTGATGGTGTAGGCTATATTACATGGATTTATTGTGATGGTGTAGACTATATTACATGGATTTATTGTGATGGTGTAGACTATATTACATGGATTTATTGTGATGGTGTAGACTATATTACATGGATTTATTGTGATGGTGTAGGCTATATTACATGGATTTATTGTGATGGTGTAGACTATATTACATGGATTTATTGTGATGGTGTAGACTATATTACATGGATTTATTGTGATGGTGTAGGTAGGCTATATTACATGGATTTATTGTGATGGTGTAGACTATATTACATGGATTTAGTGTGATGGTGTAGACTATATTACATGGATTTATTGTGATGGTGTAGGCTATATTACATGGATTTATTGTGATGGTGTAGGATATATAACATGGATTTATTGTGATGGTGTAGGCTATATTACATGGATTTAGTGTGATGGTGTAGAGTATATTACATGGATTTATTGTGATGGTGTAGACTATATTACATGGATTTATTGTGATGGTGTAGGCTATATTACATGGATTTATTGTGATGGTGTAGGCTATATTACATGGATTTATTGTGATGGTGTAGGTAGACTATATTACATGGATTTATTGTGATGGTGTAGTCTATATTACATGGATTTATTGTGATGGTGTAGTCTATATTACATGGATTTATTGTGATGGTGTAGGCTATATTACATGGATTTATTGTGATGGTGTAGGCTATATTACATGGATTTATTGTGATGGTGTAGACTATATTACATGGATTTATTGTGATGGTGTAGACTATATTACATGGATTTATTGTGATGGTGTAGGCTATATTACATGGATTTATTGTGATGGTGTAGGCTATATTACATGGATTTTTTGTGATGGTGTAGATAGAATATATTACATGAATTTATTGTGAAGGTGTAGACTATATTACATGGATTTAGTGTGATGGTGTAGACTATATTACATGGATTTATTGTGATGGTGTAGATAGACTATATTACATGGATTTATTGTGATGGTGTAGATAGACTATATTACATGGATTTATTGTGATGGTGTAGATAGACTATATTACATGGATTTATTGTGATGGTGTAGGCTATATTACATGGATTTATTGTGATGGTGTAGGCTATATTACATGGATTTATTGTGATGGTGTAGGCTATATTACATGGATTTTTTGTGATGGTGTAGATAGACTATATTACATGGATTTATTGTGATGGTGTAGGCTATATTACATGGATTTATTGTGATGGTGTATAGACTATATTACATGGATTTATTGTGATGGTGTAGGCTATATTACATGGATTTATTGTGATGGTGTAGACTATATTACATGGATTTATTGTGATGGTGTAGAGACTATATTACATGGATTTATTGTGATGGTGTAGGCTATATTACATGGATTTATTGTGATGGTGTAGACTATATTACATGGATTTTTTGTGATGGTGTATAGACTATATTACATGGATTTATTGTGATGGTGTAGGCTATATTACATGGATTTATTGTGATGGTGTAGGTAGACTATATTACATGGATTTATTGTGATGGTGTAGGCTATATTACATGGATTTATTGTGATGGTGTAGACTATATTACATGGATTTATTGTGATGGTGTAGGCTATATTACATGGATTTATTGTGATGGTGTAGACTATATTACATGGATTTATTGTGATGGTGTAGACTATATTACATGGATTTATTGTGATGGTGTAGACTATATTACATGGATTTATTGTGATGGTGTAGATAGACTATATTACATGGATTTATTGTGATGGTGTAGGCTATATTACATGGATTTATTGTGATGGTGTAGGCTATATTACATGGATTTATTGTGATGGTGTAGATAGACTATATTACATGGATTTATTGTGAAGGTGTAGATAGACTATATTACATGGATTTATTGTGAAGGTGTAGATAGACTATATTACATGGATTTATTGTGATGGTGTAGGCTATATTACATGGATTTATTGTGATGGTGTAGGATATATTACATGGATTTTTTGTGATGGTGTAGACTATATTACATAGATTTTTTGTGATGGTGTGTAGACTATATTACATGGATTTATTGTGATGGTGTAGGCTATATTACATGGATTTATTGTGATGGTGTAGGTAGACTATATTACATGGATTTATTGTGATGGTGTAGGCTATATTACATGGATTTATTGTGATGGTGTGGACTATATTACATGGATTTATTGTGATGGTGTAGGCTATATTACATGGATTTATTGTGATGGTGTAGACTATATTACATGGATTTATTGTGATGGTGTAGACTATATTACATGGATTTATTGTGATGGTGTAGTCTATATTACATGGATTTATTGTGATGGTGTAGACTATATTACATGGATTTATTGTGATGGTGTAGGCTATATTACATGGATTTATTGTGATGGTGTAGGTAGACTATATTACATGGATTTATTGTGATGGTGTAGACTATATTACATGGATTTATTGTGATGGTGTAGACTATATTACATGGATTTATTGTGATGGTGTAGACTATATTACATGGATTTATTGTGATGGTGTAGACTATATTACATGGATTTATTGTGATGGTGTAGGCTATATTACATGGATTTTTTGTGATGGTGTAGATAGACTATATTACATGGATTTATTGTGATGGTGTAGACTATATTACATGGATTTATTGTGATGGTGTAGGCTATATTACATGGATTTATTGTGATGGTGTAGACTATATTACATGGATTTATTGTGATGGTGTAGACTATATTACATGGATTTATTGTGATGGTGTAGACTATATTACATGGATTTATTGTGATGGTGTAGGCTATATTACATGGATTTATTGTGATGGTGTAGACTATATTACATGGATTTATTGTGATGGTGTAGACTATATTACATGGATTTATTGTGATGGTGTAGGTAGGCTATATTACATGGATTTATTGTGATGGTGTAGACTATATTACATGGATTTATTGTGATGGTGTAGACTATATTACATGGATTTATTGTGATGGTGTAGGCTATATTACATGGATTTATTGTGATGGTGTAGGATATATAACATGGATTTATTGTGATGGTGTAGGCTATATTACATGGATTTATTGTGATGGTGTAGAGTATATTACATGGATTTATTGTGATGGTGTAGGCTATATTACATGGATTTATTGTGATGGTGTAGGCTATATTACATGGATTTATTGTGATGGTGTAGGCTATATTACATGGATTTATTGTGATGGTGTAGGCTATATTACATGGATTTATTGTGATGGTGTAGACTATATTACATGGATTTATTGTGATGGTGTAGACTATATTACATGGATTTATTGTGATGGTGTAGGCTATATTACATGGATTTATTGTGATGGTGTAGGCTATATTACATGGATTTATTGTGATGGTGTAGATAGACTATATTACATGGATTTATTGTGATGGTGTAGACTATATTACATGGATTTATTGTGATGGTGTAGACTATATTACATGGATTTATTGTGATGGTGTAGGCTATATTACATGGATTTATTGTGATGGTGTAGGATATATAACATGGATTTATTGTGATGGTGTAGGCTATATTACATGGATTTAGTGTGATGGTGTAGACTATATTACATGGATTTATTGTGATGGTGTAGGCTATATTACATAGATTTATTGTGATGGTGTAGGCTATATTAGTTGGATTTATTGTGCTGGTGTAGGCTATATTACCTGGATTTAGTGTGATGGTGTAGGCTATATTACATGTATTTTTTGTGATGGTGTAGGCTATATTACATGGATTTATTGTGATGGTGTAGAGTATATTACATGGATTTATTGTGATGGTGTAGGCTATATTACATGGATTTATTGTGATGGTGTAGGCTATATTACATGGATTTATTGTGATGGTGTAGGCTATATTACATGGATTTATTGTGATGGTGTAGGCTATATTACATGGATTTAGTGTGATGGTGTAGGTAGACTATATTACATGGATTTATTGTGATGGTGTAGACTATATTACATGGATTTATTGTGATGGTGTAGACTATATTACATGGATTTATTGTGATGGTGTAGGCTATATTACATGGATTTATTGTGATGGTGTAGGCTATATTACATGGATTTATTGTGATGGTGTAGACTATATTACATGGATTTATTGTGATGGTGTAGGCTATATTACATGGATTTATTGTGATGGTGTAGGCTATATTACATGGATTTATTGTGATGGTGTAGACTATATTACATGGATTTATTGTGATGGTGTAGACTATATTACATGGATTTATTGTGATGGTGTAGGCTATATTACATGGATTTATTGTGATGGTGTAGGTAGACTATATTACATGGATTTATTGTGATGGTGTAGACTATATTACATGGATTTATTGTGATGGTGTAGACTATATTACATGGATTTATTGTGATGGTGTAGGTACTATATTACATGGATTTATTGTGATGGTGTAGACTATATTACATGGATTTATTGTGATGGTGTAGACTATATTACATGGATTTATTGTGATGGAGTAGACTATATTACTTGGATTTATTGTGACGGTGTAGACTATATTACATGGATTTAGTGTGATGGTGTAGGCTATAATACATGGATTTATTGGGATGGTGTAGGTAGACTATATTACATTGATTTATTGTGACGGTGTAGACTATATTACATGGATTTAGTGTGATGGTGTAGACTATATTACATGGATTTATTGTGATGGTGTAGACTATATTACATGGATTTATTGTGATGGTGTAGGCTATATTACATGGATTTATTGTGATGGTGTAGACTATATTACATGGATTTATTGTGATGGTGTAGGATATATTACATGGATTTATTGTGATGGTGTAGGCTATATTACATGGATTTATTGTGATGGTGTAGATAGACTATATTACATGGATTTATTGTGATGGTGTAGGTACTATATTACATGGATTTATTGTGATGGTGTAGATATATTACATGGATTTATTGTGATGGTGTAGGCTATATTACATGGATTTATTGTGATGGTGTAGGCTATATTACATGGATTTATTGTGATGGTGTAGGCTATATTACATGGATTTATTGTGATGGTGTAGGCTATATTACATGGATTTATTGTGATGGTGTAGGCTATATTACATGGATTTATTGTGATGGTGTAGGAGACTATATTACATGGATTTATTGTGATGGTGTAGACTATATTACATGGATTTATTGTGATGGTGTAGACTATATTACATGGATTTATTGTGATGGTGTAGGCTATAATACATGGATTTATTGTGATGGTGTAGGCTATATTACATGAATTTATTGTGATGGTGTAGAGTATATTACATGGATTTATTGTGATGGTGTAGGCTATATTACATGGATTTAGTGTGATGGTGTAGGTAGGCTATATTACATGGATTTATTGTGATGGTGTAGACTATATTACATGGATTTATTGTGATGGTGTAGACTATATTACATGGATTTATTGTGATGGTGTAGTCTATATTACATGGATTTATTGTGAAGGTGTAGATAGACTATATTACATGGATTTATTGTGAAGGTGTAGATAGACTATATTACATGGATTTATTGTGATGGTGTAGGCTATATTACATGGATTTATTGTGATGGTGTAGGATATATTACATGGATTTTTTGTGATGGTGTAGACTATATTACATGGATTTATTGTGATGGTGTAGACTATATTACATGGATTTATTGTGATGGTGTAGGCTATATTACATGGATTTATTGTGATGGTGTAGGTAGACTATATTACTTGGATTTATTGTGATGGTGTAGGCTATATTACATGGATTTATTGTGATGGTGTGGACTATATTACATGGATTTATTGTGATGGTGTAGGCTATATTACATGGATTTAGTGTGATGGTGTAGACTATATTACATGGATTTATTGTGAAGGTGTAGACTATATTACATGGATTTATTGTGATGGTGTAGACTATATTACATGGATTTATTGTGATGGTGTAGACTATATTACATGGATTTATTGTGATGGTGTAGGCTATATTACATGGATTTATTGTGATGGTGTAGGTAGACTATATTACATGGATTTATTGTGATGGTGTAGACTATATTACATGGATTTATTGTGATGGTGTAGACTATATTACATGGATTTATTGTGATGGTGTAGACTATATTACATGGATTTATTGTGATGGTGTAGGCTATATTACATGGATTTATTGTGATGGTGTAGGCTATATTACATGGATTTATTGTGATGGTGTAGATAGACTATATTACATGGATTTATTGTGATGGTGTAGACTATATTACATGGATTTATTGTGATGGTGTAGTAGACTATTACATGGATTTATTGTGATGGTGTAGACTATATTACATGGATTTATTGTGATGGTGTAGACTATATTACATGGATTTATTGTGATGGTGTAGACTATATTACATGGATTTATTGTGATGGTGTAGGCTATATTAGATGGGTTTATTGTGATGGTGTAGACTATATTACATGGATTTATTGTGATGGTGTAGACTATATTACATGGATTTATTGTGATGGTGTAGGTAGGCTATATTACATGGATTTATTGTGATGGTGTAGACTATATTACATGGATTTATTGTGATGGTGTAGACTATATTACATGGATTTATTGTGATGGTGTAGGCTATATTACATGGATTTATTGTGATGGTGTAGGATATATAACATGGATTTATTGTGATGGTGTAGGCTATATTACATGGATTTATTGTGATGGTGTAGAGTATATTACATGGATTTATTGTGATGGTGTAGGCTATATTACATGGATTTATTGTGATGGTGTAGGCTATATTACATGGATTTATTGTGATGGTGTAGGCTATATTACATGGATTTATTGTGATGGTGTAGGCTATATTACATGGATTTATTGTGATGGTGTAGACTATATTACATGGATTTATTGTGATGGTGTAGACTATATTACATGGATTTATTGTGATGGTGTAGGCTATATTACATGGATTTATTGTGATGGTGTAGGCTATATTACATGGATTTATTGTGATGGTGTAGATAGAATATTACATGGATTTATTGTGATGGTGTAGACTATATTACATGGATTTATTGTGATGGTGTAGACTATATTACATGGATTTATTGTGATGGTGTAGGCTATATTACATGGATTTATTGTGATGGTGTAGGATATATAACATGGATTTATTGTGATGGTGTAGGCTATATTACATGGATTTAGTGTGATGGTGTAGACTATATTACATGGATTTATTGTGATGGTGTAGGCTATATTACATGGATTTATTGTGATGGTGTAGGCTATATTACATGGATTTATTGTGATGGTGTAGGCTATATTACATGGATTTATTGTGATGGTGTAGGCTATATTACATGGATTTATTGTGATGGTGTAGGCTATATTACATGGATTTATTGTGATGGTGTAGACTATATTACATGGATTTATTGTGATGGTGTAGGCTATATTACATGGATTTATTGTGATGGTGTAGGCTATATTACATGGATTTATTGTGATGGTGTAGGCTATATTACATGGATTTATTGTGATGGTGTAGGCTATATTACATGGATTTATTGTGATGGTGTAGGTAGACTATATTACATGGATTTATTGTGATGGTGTAGACTATATTACATGGATTTATTGTGATGGTGTAGACTATATTACATGGATTTATTGTGATGGTGTAGGCTATATTACATGGATTTATTGTGATGGTGTAGGCTATATTACATGGATTTATTGTGATGGTGTAGACTATATTACATGGATTTATTGTGATGGTGTAGGCTATATTACATGGATTTATTGTGATGGTGTAGGTAGACTATATTACATGGATTTATTGTGATGGTGTAGACTATATTACATGGATTTATTGTGATGGTGTAGACTATATTACATGGATTTATTGTGATGGTGTAGTCTATATTACATGGATTTATTGTGATGGTGTAGGTATATTACATGGATTTATTGTGATGGTGTAGACTATATTACATGGATTTATTGTGATGGTGTAGACTATATTACATGGATTTATTGTGATGGTGTAGGCTATATTACATGGATTTATTGTGATGGTGTAGACTATATTACATGGATTTATTGTGATGGTGTAGACTATATTACATGGATTTATTGTGATGGTGTAGACTATATTACATGGATTTATTGTGATGGTGTAGACTATATTACATGGATTTATTGTGATGGTGTAGACTATATTACATGGATTTATTGTGATGGTGTAGGCTATATTACATGGATTTATTGTGATGGTGTAGACTATATTACATGGATTTATTGTGATGGTGTAGACTATATTACATGGATTTATTGTGATGGTGTAGACTATATTACATGGATTTATTGTGATGGTGTAGACTATATTACATGGATTTATTGTGATGGTGTAGACTATATTACATGGATTTATTGTGATGGTGTAGACTATATTACATGGATTTATTGTGATGGTGTAGACTATATTACATGGATTTATTGTGATGGTGTAGACTATATTACATGGATTTATTGTGATGGTGTAGGCTATATTACATGGATTTATTGTGATGGTGTAGGCTATATTACATGGATTTATTGTGATGGTGTAGGCTATATTACATGGATTTAGTGTGATGGTGTAGGCTATATTACATGTATTTTTTGTGATGGTGTATGCTATATTACATGGATTTATTGTGATGGTGTAGAGTATATTACATGGATTTATTGTGATGGTGTAGGCTATATTACATGGATTTATTGTGATGGTGTAGGCTATATTACATGTATTTATTGTGATGATGTAGGCTATATTACATGCATTTATTGTGATGGTGTAGGCTATATTACATGGATTTAGTGTGATGGTGTAGGTAGGCTATATTACATGGATTTATTGTGATGGTGTAGACTATATTACATGGATTTATTGTGATGGTGTAGACTATATTACATGGATTTATTGTGATGGTGTAGGCTATATTACATGGATTTATTGTGATGGTGTAGGCTATATTACATGAATTTATTGTGATGGTGTAGACTATATTACATGGATTTATTGTGATGGTGTAGGCTATATTACATGGATTTATTGTGATGGTGTAGAGACTATATTACATGGATTTATTGTGATGGTGTAGACTATATTACATGGATTTATTGTGATGGTGTAGACTATATTACATGGATTTATTGTGATGGTGTAGCTATATTACATGGATTTATTGTGATGGTGTAGTAGACTATATTACATGGATTTATTGTGATGGTGTAGACTATATTACATGGATTTATTGTGATGGTGTAGACTATATTACATGGATTTATTGTGATGGTGTAGGTAGACTATATTACATGGATTTATTGTGATGGTGTAGACTATATTACATGGATTTATTGTGATGGTGTAGACTATATTACATGGATTTATTGTGATGGTGTAGACTATATTACATGGATTTATTGTGATGGTGTAGACTATATTACATGGATTTATTGTGATGGTGTAGGCTATATTACATGGATTTATTGTGATGGTGTAGGTAGACTATATTACATTGATTTATTGTGATGGTGTAGACTATATTACATGGATTTATTGTGATGGTGTAGACTATATTACATGGATTTATTGTGATGGTGTAGGTAGGCTATATTACATGGATTTATTGTGAAGGTGTAGACTATATTACATGGATTTAGTGTGATGGTGTAGACTATATTACATGGATTTATTGTGATGGTGTAGACTATATTACATGGATTTATTGTGATGGTGTAGGCTATATTACATGGATTTATTGTGATGGTGTAGACTATATTACATGGATTTATTGTGATGGTGTAGGATATATTACATGGATTTATTGTGATGGTGTAGGCTATATTACATGGATTTATTGTGATGGTGTAGATAGACTATATTACATGGATTTATTGTGATGGTGTAGGACTATATTACATGGATTTATTGTGATGGTGTAGGATATATTACATGGATTTATTGTGATGGTGTAGGCTATATTACATGGATTTATTGTGATGGTGTAGGCTATATTACATGGATTTATTGTGATGGTGTAGGCTATATTACATGGATTTATTGTGATGGTGTGTAGGCTATATTACATGGATTTATTGTGATGGTGTAGGCTATATTACATGGATTTATTGTGATGGTGTAGGTACTATATTACATGGATTTATTGTGATGGTGTAGACTATATTACATGGATTTATTGTGATGGTGTAGACTATATTACATGGATTTATTGTGATGGTGTAGGCTATATTACATGGATTTATTGTGATGGTGTAGGCTATATTACATGAATTTATTGTGATGGTGTAGAGTATATTACATGGATTTATTGTGATGGTGTAGGCTATATTACATGGATTTAGTGTGATGGTGTAGGTAGGCTATATTACATGGATTTATTGTGATGGTGTAGACTATATTACATGGATTTATTGTGATGGTGTAGACTATATTACATGGATTTATTGTGATGGTGTAGTCTATATTACATGGATTTATTGTGATGGTGTTGGTAGACTATATTACATGTATTTATTGTGAAGGTGTAGAGTATATTACATGGATTTATTGTGATGGTGTAGACTATATTACATGGATTTATTGTGATGGTGTAGGTAGACTATATTACATGGATTTATTGTGATGGTGTAGACTATATTACATGGATTTATTGTGATGGTGTAGACTATATTACATGGATTTATTGTGATGGTGTAGACTATATTACATGGATTTATTGTGACGGTGTAGACTATATTACATGGATTTAGTGTGATGGTGTAGGCTATAATACATGGATTTATTGGGATGGTGTAGGTAGACTATATTACATTGATTTATTGTGATGGTGTAGACTATATTACATGGATTTATTGTGATGGTGTAGACTATATTACATGGATTTATTGTGATGGTGTAGGTAGGCTATATTACATGGATTTATTGTGAAGGTGTAGACTATATTACATGGATTTATTGTGATGGTGTAGACTATATTACATGGATTTATTGTGATGGTGTAGACTATATTACATGGATTTATTGTGATGGTGTAGGCTATATTACATGGATTTATTGTGATGGTGTAGACTATATTACATGGATTTATTGTGATGGTGTAGGATATATTACATGGATTTATTGTGATGGTGTAGGCTATATTACATGGATTTATTGTGATGGTGTAGATACTATATTACATGGATTTATTGTGATGGTGTAGGTAGACTATATTACATGGATTTATTGTGATGGTGTAGGATATATAACATGGATTTATTGTGATGGTGTAGGATATATTACATGGATTTATTGTGATGGTGTAGGCTATATTACATGGATTTATTGTGATGGTGTAGGCTATATTACATGGATTTATTGTGATGGTGTAGACTATATTACATGGATTTATTGTGATGGTGTAGACTATATTACATGGATTTAGTGTGATGGTGTAGACTATATTACATGGATTATTGTGATGTGTGTAGACTATATTACATGGATTTATTGTGATGGTGTAGGTAGACTATATTACATGGATTTATTGTGATGGTGTAGGCTATCTTACATTGATTTATTGTGATGGTGTAGACTATATTACATGGATTTATTGTGATGGTGTAGGCTATATTACATGGATTTATTGTGATGGTGTAGACTATATTACATGGATTTATTGTGAAGGTGTAGACTATATTACATGGATTTATTGTGATGGTGTAGTCTATATTACATGAATTTATTGTGATGGTTGATAGGCTATATTACATGGATTTATTGTGAAGGTGTAGATAGACTATATTACAAGGATTTATTGTGAAGGTGTAGATAGACTATATTACATGGATTTATTGTGATGGTGTAGGCCTATATTACATTGGATTTATTGTGATGGTGTAGGCTATATTACATGGATTTATTATGAAGGTGTAGATAGACTATATTACATGGATTTATTGTGAAGGTGTAGATAGACTATATACATGGATTTATTGTGAAGGTGTAGATAGACTATATTACATGGATTTATTGTGATGGTGTAGGCTATATTACATGGATTTATTGTGATTGGTGTAGACTATATTACATAGATTTTTTGTGATGATGTACATAGACTATATTACATGGATTTATTGCGATGGTGTAGGCTATATTACATGGAGTTATTGTGATGGTGTAGGTAGACTATATTACTTGGATTTATTGTGATGGTGTAGGCTATATTACATGGATTTACTGTGATGGTGTGGACTATATACATGGATTTATTTGTGATGGTGTAGGCTATAATTACATGGATTTATTGTGATAGTGTAGACTATATTACATGGATTTATTGTGATGGTGTAGATAGAATATATTACATGAATTTTGTTGCGATGGTGTAGACTACATTACATGAATTTATTGTGATGGTGTAGGCTATATTACATGGATTTATTATGAAGGTGTAGATAGACTATATTACATGGATTTATTGTGAAGGTGTAGATAGACTATATTACATGGATTTATTGTGAAGGTTTAGATAGACTATATTACATGGATTTATTGTGATGTTGTAGACTATATTACATAGATTTTTTGTGATGATGTACATAGACTATATTACATGGATTTATTGCGATGGTGTAGGCTATATTACATGGAGTTATTGTGATGGTGTAGGCTATATTACATGGATTTATTGTGATGTTGTAGGTAGACTATATTACATGGATTTATTGTGATGGTGTAGACTATATTACATGGATTTATTGTGAAGGTGTAGACTATATTACATGGATTTAGTGTGATGGTGTAGACTATATTACATGGATTTATTGTGTTGGTGTAGGCTATATTACATGTATTTATTGTGATGGTGTAGACTATATTACATGGGTTTATTGTGATGGTGTAGGTAGACTATATTACATGGATTTATTGTGATGGTGTAGGTAGACTATATTACATGGATTTATTGTGAAGGTGTAGAGTATATTACATGGATTTATTGTTATGGTGTAGACTATATTACATGGATTTAGTGTGAAGGTGTAGACTATATTACATGGATTAATTGTGATGTGTGTAGACTCTATTACATGGATTTATTGTGAAGGTGTAGGTAGACTATATTACTTGGATTTATTGTGATGGTGTAGGCTATCTTACATTGATTTATTGTGATGGTTTAGACTACATTACATGGATTTATTGTGATGGTGTAGGCTATATTACATGGATTTAGTGTGATGGTGTAGACTATATTACATGGATTTATTGTGAAGGTGTAGACTATATTACATGGATTTATTGTGATGGTGTAGTCTATATTACATGGATTTATTGTGATGGTGTAGGCTATATTACATGGATTTATTGTGATGGTGTAGTCTATATTTACATGGATTTATTGTGATGGTGTAGGCTATATTACATGGATTTATTGTGATGGTGTAGGCTATATTACATGGATTTTTTGTGATGGTGTAGATAGAATATATTACATGAATTTATTGCGATGGTGTAGACTACATTACATGAATTTATTGTGATGGTGTAGGCTATATTACATGGATTTATTATGAAGGTGTAGATAGACTATATTACATGGATTTATTGTGAAGGTGTAGATAGACTATATTACATGGATTTATTGTGAAGGTGTAGATAGACTATATTACATGGATTTATTGTGATGGTGTAGGCTATATTACATGGATTTATTGTGATGGTGTAGGCTATATTACATGGATTTATTATGAAGGTGTAGATAGACTATATTACATGGATTTATTGTGAAGGTGTAGATAGACTATATTACATGGATTTATTGTGAAGGTGTAGATAGACTATATTACATGGATTTATTGTGATGGTGTAGGCTATATTACATGGATTTATTGTGATGGTGTAGACTATATTACATAGATTTTTTGTGATGATGTACATAGACTATATTACATGGATTTATTGCGATGGTGTAGGCTATATTACATGGAGTTATTGTGATGGTGTAGGTAGACTATATTACTTGGATTTATTGTGATGGTGTAGGCTATATTACATGGATTTACTGTGATGGTGTGGACTATATTACATGGATTTATTGTGATGGTGTAGGCTATATTACATGGATTTATTGTGATAGTGTAGACTGTATTACATGGATTTATTGTGATGGTGTAGATAGAATATATTACATGAATTTTGTTGCGATGGTGTAGACTACATTACATGAATTTATTGTGATGGTGTAGGCTATATTACATGGATTTATTATGAAGGTGTAGATAGACTATATTACATGGATTTATTGTGAAGGTGTAGATAGACTATATTACATGGATTTATTGTGATGGTGTAGACTATATTACATAGATTTTTTGTGATGATGTACATAGACTATATTACATGGATTTATTGCGATGGTGTAGGCTATATTACATGGAGTTATTGTGATGGTGTAGGCTATATTACATGGATTTATTGTGATGTTGTAGGTAGACTATATTACATGGATTTATTGTGATGGTGTAGACTATATTACATGGATTTATTGTGAAGGTGTAGACTATATTACATGGATTTAGTGTGATGGTGTAGACTATATTACATGGATTTATTGTGTTGGTGTAGGCTATATTACATGGATTTATTGTGATGGTGTAGACTATATTACATGGGTTTATTGTGATGGTGTAGGTAGACTATATTACATGGATTTATTGTGATGGTGTAGGTAGACTATATTACATGGATTTATTGTGAAGGTGTAGAGTATATTACATGGATTTATTGTTATGGTGTAGACTATATTACATGGATTTAGTGTGAAGGTGTAGACTATATTACATGGATTAATTGTGATGTGTGTAGACTCTATTACATGGATTTATTGTGAAGGTGTAGGTAGACTATATTACTTGGATTTATTGTGATGGTGTAGGCTATCTTACATTGATTTATTGTGATGGTGTAGACTATATTACATGGATTTATTGTGATGGTGTAGGCTATATTACATGGATTTAGTGTGATGGTGTAGACTATATTACATGGATTTATTGTGAAGGTGTAGACTATATTACATGGATTTATTGTGATGGTGTAGTCTTTATTACATGGATTTATTGTGATGGTGTAGGCTATATTACATGGATTTATTGTGATGGTGTAGGCTATATTACATGGATTTTTTGTGATGGTGTAGATAGAATATATTACATGAATTTATTGCGATGGTGTAGACTACATTACATGAATTTATTGTGATGGTGTAGGCTATATTACATGGATTTATTATGAAGGTGTAGATAGACTATATTACATGGATTTATTGTGAAGGTGTAGATAGACTATATTACATGGATTTATTGTGAAGGTGTAGATAGACTATATTACATGGATTTATTGTGATGGTGTAGGCTATATTACATGGATTTATTGTGATGGTGTAGGCTATATTACATGGATTTATTATGAAGGTGTAGATAGACTATAT
This sequence comes from Oncorhynchus kisutch, assembly GCF_002021735.2. Lineage (NCBI taxonomy): Eukaryota > Metazoa > Chordata > Actinopteri > Salmoniformes > Salmonidae > Oncorhynchus > Oncorhynchus kisutch. The sequence goes on along the minus strand of NW_022266019.1, from coordinate 201,710 downwards.
TACATGGATTTATTGTGAAGGTGTAGATAGACTATATTACATGGATTTATTGTGAAGGTGTAGATAGAGTATATTACATGGATTTATTGTGATGGTGTAGGCTATATTACATGGATTTATTGTGATGGTGTAGACTATATTACATAGATTTTTTGTGATGATGTACATAGACTATATTACATGGATTTATTGCGATGGTGTAGGCTATATTACATGGAGTTATTGTGATGGTGTAGGTAGACTATATTACTTGGATTTATTGTGATGGTGTAGGCTATATTACATGGATTTACTGTGATGGTGTGGACTATATTACATGGATTTATTGTAATGGTGTAGGCTATATTACATGGATTTATTGTGATAGTGTAGACTATATTACATGGATTTATTGTGATGGTGTAGATAGAATATATTACATGAATTTTTTGCGATGGTGTAGACTACATTACATGAATTTATTGTGATGGTGTAGGCTATATTACATGGATTTATTATGAAGGTGTAGATAGACTATATTACATGGATTTATTGTGAAGGTGTAGATAGACTATATTACATGGATTTATTGTGAAGGTGTAGATAGACTATATTACATGGATTTATTGTGATGGTGTAGACTATATTACATAGATTTTTTGTGATGATGTACATAGACTATATTACATGGATTTATTGCGATGGTGTAGGCTATATTACATGGAGTTATTGTGATGGTGTAGGCTATATTACATGGATTTATTGTGATGTTGTAGGTAGACTATATTACATGGATTTATTGTGATGGTGTAGACTATATTACATGGATTTATTGTGAAGGTGTAGACTATATTACATGGATTTAGTGTGATGGTGTAGACTATATTACATGGATTTATTGTGTTGGTGTAGGCTATATTACATGGATTTATTGTGATGGTGTAGACTATATTACATGGGTTTATTGTGATGGTGTAGGTAGACTATATTACATGGATTTATTGTGATGGTGTAGGTAGACTATATTACATGGATTTATTGTGAAGGTGTAGAGTATATTACACGGATTTATTGTTATGGTGTAGACTATATTACATGGATTTATTGTGATGGTGCAGGTAGACTATATTACATGGATTTATTGTGATGGTGTAGACTATATTACATGGATTTATTGTGATGGTGCAGGTAGACTATATTACATGGATTTATTGTGATGGTGTAGGCTATGTTACATGGATTTATTGTGATGGTGTAGGCTATATTACATGGATTTATTGTGATGGTGTAGTCTATATTACATGGATTTATTGTGATGGTGTAGGCTATATTACATGGATGTATTGTGATGGTGTAGTCTATATTACATGGATTTATTGTGATGGTGTAGGCTATATTACATGGATTTATTGTGATGGTGTAGGCTATATTACATGGATGTATTGTGATGGTGTAGTCTATATTACATGGATTTATTGTGACGGTTAAGGCTATATTACATGGATTTATTGTGATGGTGTAGGCTATATTACATGGATTTATTGTGATGGTGTAGGCTATATTACATGGATTTATTGTGATGTTGTAGGTAGACTATATTACATGGATTTATTGTGATGGTGTAGACTATATTACATGGATTTATTGTGAAGGTGTAGACTATATTACATGGATTTAGTGTGATGGTGTAGACTATATTACATGGATTTATTGTGATGGTGTAGGTAGACTATATTACATGGATTTATTGTGATGGTGTAGACTATATTACATGGAATTAGTGTGATGGTGTAGACTATATTACATGGATTTATTGTGATGGTGTAGGTAGACTATATTACATGGATTTATTGTGATGGTGTAGGTAGACTATATTACATGGATTTATTGTGATGGTGTAGGCTATGTTACATTGATTTATTGTGATGGTGTAGGCTATATTACATGGATTTATTGTGATGGTGTAGGCTATATTACATGGCTTTTTGTGATGGTGTAGATAGACTATATTACATGGATTCATTGCGATGGTGTAGGCTATATAACTTGGATTTATTGTGATGGTGTAGGCTATATTACATGGATTTTTTTGTGATGGTGTAGATAGACTATATTATATGAATTTATTGCGATGGTGTAGACTACATTACATGAATTTATTGTGATGGTGTAGGCTATATTACATGGATTTATTGTGATGGTGTAGGTAGACTATATTACATGGATTTATTGTGATGGTGTAGACTATATTACATGGAATTAGTGTGATGGTGTAGACTATATTACATGGATTTATTGTGTTGGTGTAGGCTATATTACATGGGTTTATTGTGATGGTGTAGGTAGACTATATTACATGGATTTATTGTGATGGTGTAGGTAGACTATATTACATGGATTTATTGTGATGGTGTAGGCTATATTACATTGATTTATTGTGATGGTGTAGGCTATATTACATGGATTTATTGTGATGGTGTAGGCTATATTACATGGCTTTTTGTGATGGTGTAGATAGACTATATTACATGGATTCATTGCGATGGTGTAGACTATATTACATGGATTTATTGTGAAGGTGTAGACTATATTACATGGCTTTATTGTGATGGTGTAGACTATATTACATGGATTTATTGTGATGGTGTAGGCTATATTACATGGATTTATTGTGATGGTGTAGGCTATATTACATGGATTTAGTGTGATAGTGTGGGTAGACTATGTTACATGGATTTATTGTGTGGTGTAGACTATATTACATGGATTTATTGTGATGGTGTAGGCTATATTACATGGATTTATTGTGAAGGTGTAGAGTATATTACATGGATTTATTGTGAAGGTGTAGAGTATATTACATGGATTTATTGTGATGGTGTAGGCTATATTACATGGATTTATTGTGATGGTGTAGGCTATATTACATGGATTTATTGTGATGTGTGTAGACTCTATTACATGGATTTATTGGTATGGTGTAGGCTATATTACATGGATTTATTGTGATGGTGTAGACTATATTACATGGATTTATTGTGATGGTGTAGGCTATATTACATGGATTTATTGTGATGGTGTAGGTAGACTATATTACATGGATTTATTGTGATGGTGTAGACTATATTACATGGATTTATTGTGATGGTGTAGACTATATTACATGGATTTATTGTGATGGTGTAGGCTATATTACATGGATTTATTGTGATGGTGTAGACTATATTACATTGATTTATTGTGATGGTGTAGACTATATTACATTGATTTATTGTGAAGGTGTAGAGTTTATTACATGGATTTATTGTGAAGGTGTAGAGTATATTACATGGATTTATTGTGAAGGTGTAGAGTATATTACATGAGCTCAGCAGTTCAGTGTTGTCATTATGTCTGAAATGGCCTACCCACATCTCACCTCTAGGGGGCAACAGACTCCACCCCAGAGCCACAGTAAGACATTCCATTTCCACTACCCACATCCCACCTCTAAGGGGCAGCAGACTCCACCCCGGAGCCACAGTAAGACATTCCAATTACCCTACCCACATCTCACCTCTAGGGGGCAGCAGACTCCACCCCAGAGCCACAGTAAAACATTCCATTTCCACTACCTACATCCCACCTCTTGGGGGCAGCAGACTCCACCCCAGATTCACAGTAAGACATTCCATTTCCACTACCCACATCCCACCTCTAGGGGGCAGCAGACTCCACCCCAGAGCCACAGTAAGACATTAAATTTACCCTACCCACATCTCACCTCTAGGGTGCAGCACACTCCACCCCAGAGCCACAGTAAGACATTACATTTACCCTACCCACATCTCACCTCTAGGGGGCAGCAGATTCCACCCCAGAGCCACAGTAAGACATTACATTTACCCTACCCACATCTCACCTCTAGGGGGCAGCAGACTCCACCCCAGAGCCACAGTAAGACATTACATTTACCCTACCCACATCTCACGTCTAGGGGGCAGCAAACTCCACCCAGAGCCACAGTAAGACATTACATTTACCCTACCCACATCTCACCTCTAGGGGGCAGCACACTCCACCCCAGAGCCACAGTAAGACATTACATTTACCCTACCCACATCTCACCTCTAGGGGGCAGCAGACTCCACCCCAGAGCCACAGTAAGACATTACATTTCCACTACCCATATCCCACCTCTAGGGGCAGCAGACTCCACCCCAGAGCCACAGTAAGACATTCTATTTCCACTACCCACCTCTAGGGGGCAGCAGACTCCACCCCAGATTCACAGTAAGACATTCCATTTCCACTACCGACATCCCACCTCTAGGGGGCAGCAGACTCCACCCCAGAGCCACAGTAAGACATTAAATTTACCCTACCCACATCTCACCTCTAGGGGGCAGCACACTCCACCCCAGAGCCACAGTAAGACATTCCATTTCCACTACCCACATCCCACCTCTAGGGGGCAGCAGACTCCACCCCAGAGCCACAGTAAGACATTACATTTACCCAACCCACATCTCACCTCTAGGGGGCAGCAGACTCCACCCCAGAGCCACAGTAAGACATTACATTTACCCTACCCACATCTCACCTCTAGGGGGCAGCAGACTCCACCCCAGAGCCACAGTAAGACATTACATTTACCCTACCCACATCTCACCTCTAGGGGGCAGCAAACTCCACCCAGAGCCACAGTAAGACATTCCATTTCCACTACCCACATCCCACCTCTAGGGGGCAGCAGACTCCACCCCAGATTCACAGGAAGACATTCCATTTCCACTACCCACATCCCACCTCTAGGGGGCAGCAGACTCCACCCCAGAGCCACAGTAAGACATTACATTTACCCTACCCACATCTCACCTCTAGGGGGCAGCACACTCCACCCCAGAGCCACAGTAAGACATTACATTTACCCTACCCACATCTCACCTCTAGGGGGCAGCAGACTCCACCCCAGAGCCACAGTAAGACATTACATTTCCACTACCCATATCCCACCTCTAGGGGGCAGCAGACTCCACCCCAGAGCCACAGTAAGACATTACATTTACCCTACCCACATCTCACCTCTAAGGGGCAGCAGACTCCACCCCAGAGCCACAGTAAGACATTCCATTTCCACTACCCACATCCCACCTCTAGGGGGCAGCAGACTCCACCCCGGAGCCACAGTAAGACATTCCAATTACCCTACCCACATCTCACCTCTAGGGGGCAGCAGACTCCCACCCCAGAGCCACAGTAAGACATTACATTTACCCTACCCACATCTCACCTCTAGGGGTTGTTTTAGCAGGATCAGATGGTGACAGGTCTCTATGCTGTTTTAGCAGGATCAGATGGTGACAGGTGTTAATGCTGTCTTAGTAGGATCAGATGGAGACAGGTGTCTATGCTGTCTTAGTAGGATCAGATGGTGACAGGTGTCTATGCTGTCTTAGCAGGATCAGATGGAGACAGGTGTCTATGCTGTCTTAGAAGGATCAGATGGAGACAGGTGTCTATGCTGTCTTAGAAGGATCAGATGGTGACAGGTGTCTATGCTGTCTTAGAAGGATCAGATGGTGACAGGTGTCTATGCTGTCTTAGAAGGATCAGATGGAGACAGGTGTCTATGCTGTCTTAGAAGGATCAGATGGTGACAGGTGTCTATGCTGTCTTAGCAGGATCAGATGGTGACAGGTGTCTATGCTGTCTTAGTAGGATCAGATGGAGACAGATGTCTATGCTGTCTTAGAAGGATCAGATGGGACAGGTGTCTATGCTGTCTTAGCAGGATCAGATGGTGACAGGTGTCTATGCTGTCTTAGTAGGATCAGATGGTGACAGGTGTCTATGCTGTCTTAGTAGGATCAGATGGTGACAGGTGTCTATGCTGTCTTAGTAGGATCAGATGGTGACAGGTGTCTATGCTGTTCTAGTTAAAACTAAAGGCAAGATGGAGCAACATAAATTAGAGCTTTAGCACAAGGAAAGGGGTGTGCAGCCAGACAACAAAGATATTTGGTCAAAACAAAAAATGGTTGTTTTGTCTTTTAACCTTTATTTAACCAGGCAAGTCAGTTAAGAAGAAATCCTTCTTTTCAATGACAGCCTAGGATCAGCGGTTAACTGGTCTAGGATCAGTGGGTTACCTGGTCTAGGAACAGTGGGTTAACTGGTCTAGGAACAGTGGGTTAACTGGTCTAGGATCAGTCGGTTAACTGGTCTAGGATCAGTGGGTTAAATGGTCTAGGAACAGTGGGTTAACTGGTCTAGGATCAGTCGGTTAACTGGTCTAGGATCAGTGGGTTAACTGGTCTAGGAACAGTGGGTTAACTGGTCTAGGATCAGTGGGTTAACTGGTCTAGGAACAGTGGGTTAACTGGTCTAGGATCAGTGGGTTAACTGGTCTAGGAACAGTGGGTTAACTGGTCTAGGATCAGTGGGTTAACTAGTCTAGGATCAGTGGGTTAACTGGTCTAGGAACAGTGGGTTAACTGGTCTAGGATCAGTGGGTTAACTGGTCTAGGATCAGTGGGTTAACTGGTCTAGGATCAGTGGGTTAACTGGTCTAGGAACAGTGGGTTAACTGGTCTAGGATCAGTGGGTTAACTGGTCTAGGATCAGTGGGTTAACTGGTCTAGGATCAGTGGGTTAACTGGCCTAGGATCAGTGGGTTAACTGCCTTGTTCAGGGCAGAATGACAGATTTGTATCTTGTCAGCTCAGCGATTTGAACTTGCAACCTTTCAGTTACTTGCCCAACGCTCTAACCTCTAGGCTACCGGCCAATGCTCTAACCACTAGGCTACCTGCCAACGCTCTAACCACTAGGCTACCTGCCAATGCTCTAACCACTAGGCTACCTGCCAACGCTCTAACCACTAGGCTACCTGCCAACGCTCTAACCACTAGGCTACCTGCCAACGCTCTAACCACTAGGCTACCTGCCAATGCTCTAACCACCAGGCTACCTGCCAACGCTCTAACCACCAGGCTACTTGCCCAACGCTCTAACCACTAGGCTACCTGCCCAACGCTCTAACCACTAGGCTACCTGCCAACGCTCTAACCACTAGGCTACCTGCCAACGCTCTAACCACTAGGCTACCTGCCAACGCTCTAACCACTAGGCTACCTGCCAACGCTCTAACCACCAGTCCTACCTGCCAACGCTCTAACCACCAGGCTACTTGCCAACGCTCTAACCACTAGGCTACCTGCCCAACGCTCTAAACCTCTAGGCTACTTGCCCAACACTCTAACCACTAGGCTACCTGCCAACGCTCTAACCACTAGGCTACCTGCCAACGCTCTATACCTCTAGGCTACCTGCCAACGCTCTAACCACTAGGCTACCTGCCAACGCTCTAACACTAGGCTACCTGCCAACGCTCTAACCACTAGGCTACCTGCCAACGCTCTAACCACTAGGCTACCTGCCAACGCTCTAACCACTAGGCTACCTGCCAACGCTCTAACCTCTAGGCTACCTGCCAACGCTCTAACCACTAGGCTACCTGCCAACACTCTAACCTCTAGGCTACCTGCCAACGCTCTAACCACTAGGCTACCTGCCCAACGCTCTAACCACTAGGCTACCTGCCAACGTTCTAACCTCTAGGCTACCTGCCCAACGCTCTAACCTCTAGGCTACTTGCCCAACGCTCTAACCACTAGGCTACCTGCCAACGCTCTAACCACTAGGCTACCTGCCAACGCTCTTACCTCTAGGCTACTTGCCCAACCCTCTAACCACTAGGCCTACCTGCCAACGCTCTAACCACTAGGCTACCTGCCAACGCTCTAACCACTAGGCTACCTGCCAACACTCTAACCACTAGGCTACCTGCCAACGCTCTAACCTCTAGGCTACCTGCCAACGCTCTAACCACTAGGCTACCTGCCAACACTCTAACCTCTAGGCTACCTGCCACGCTCTAACCACTAGGCTACCTGCCCAACGCTCTAACCACTAGGCTACCTGCCAACGTTCTAACCTCTAGGCTACCTGCCCAACGCTCTAACCTCTAGGCTACTTGCCCAACGCTCTAACCACTAGGCTACCTGCCAACGCTCTAACCACTAGGCTACCTGCCAACGCTCTTACCTCTAGGCTACTTGCCCAACCCTCTAACCACTAGGCTACCTGCCAATGCTCTAACCACTAGGCTACTGCCAACGCTCTAAACCACCAGGCTACCTGCCAACGCTCTAACCACCAGGCTACTTGCCCAACGCTCTAACCACTAGGCTACCTGCCCAACGCTCTAACCTCTAGGCTACTTGCCCAACGCTCTAACACTAGGCTACCTGCCAACGCTCTAACCACTAGGCTACCTGCCAACGCTCTTACCTCTAGGCTACTTGCCCAACCCTCTAACCACTAGGCTACCTGCCAACGCTCTAACACTAGGCTACCTGCCAACGCTCTAACCACTAGGCTACCTGCCAACGCTCTAACCACTAGGCTACCTGCCAATGCTCTAACCACTAGGCTACCTGCCAACGCTCTAACACTAGGCTACCTGCCAACGCTCTAACCACTAGGCTACCTGCCAACGCTCTAACCACTAGGCTACTGCCCAACGCTCTAACCACTAGGCTACCTGCCCAACGCTCTAACCTCTAGGCTACTTGCCCACGATCTAACCACTAGGCTACCTGCCAACCGCTCTAACCACTAGGCTACCTGCCAACGTTCTAAACTCTAGGCTACCTGCCCAACGCTCTAACCTCTAGGCTACCTGCCAACGTTCTAACCTCTAGGCCTACCTGCCCAACGCTCTAACCACTAGGCTACCTGCTAACGCTCTAACCACTAGGCTACCTGCCAACGCTCTAACCTCTAGGCTACCTGCCAACGCTCTAACCTCTAGGCTACCTGCCAACGCTCTAACCTCTAGGCTACCTGACAACGCTCTAACCACTAGGCTGTGTTTATATTAGAGAATGTGGTGCATATAAGGAGTGACACATTTTAGTTGATGGTGTTGTGAAATGGAAGTTGTTTTTTTGTTGGTTTTGAGCAAACTTGTCCTACTAAAACATACAATATATTTGTTTTCTTCAGGAAGAAGGTGCTACAGGCATTGGTTATTTCCATGTATATTTCGAGGACATTAGCACGTTTGGCACACTGAGTGGCGTCACCTCGTTAGTCAGTATGTGTTACATGTGTGCTGACGCAGTGATATTTAAGAGAGTCTGGCCCACTGCTCCTGTTGAGTGATGTGGATGGTTAACACCTTCAGTTGACCTTGTTGATTTAAAGAAAAACAATCCTCTATCCGATATTCTGTTTTCGTGTGGCTCCACTTGTTGGTTGTTGATGGGGAAACTAAGCTCTCTTGAAGCATTGATCATTTACAGACAATTGTATTGAAAAAAATAGGTTAATCACTCGAGGATTTCATCATACACTAGTGACACCTGCTGGTCCAAATAATAATAACAGCCAAATGATTATAGATGACTTAGATATACGCCGTAGCTCGTGCACAGGGTCGCCTTGTCTTCTACCAAAACCAACAACCAACCCAATCAGGTGGTTGTTCGATGATAGTAAGCTTTGGACACCATTGACGTGCTTCTGATAAAGAGGAAAAAGCGTTGGCATACTGCTTCGGAATAAACTTCTTAGTGATGTCGTCGCCTTGGAGCTTCTCTGATGTCAAAGTTAACATCAACTACTTTGTGTCTTACTTCCTGTCTTTCAGTTTGGTGAGTGTTTGGTCCTCATGGTGGGCCCTCATAGTGGGCCTCATAGTGGGTCCTTATACCGGGCCTCATAGTGGGTCCTCATAGTGGGTTCCTCATACTGGGCCCTCATAGTGGGTCCTCATATACTGGGCCCTCATAGTGGGCCCTCATGGTGGGTCCTCATAGTGGGTCCTCATAGTGGGCCCTTATAGTGGGTCCTCATAGTGGCCCTCATAGTGGGCCCTCATAGTGGGCCCTCATAGTGAGCCCTCATAGTGGGCCCTCATATTGGGCCCTCATAGTGGGTCCTCATAGTGGGCCCTCATAGTAGGCCCTCATAGCGGGTCCTCATACCGGGCCCTCATAGTGGGTCCTCATAGTGGGTCCTCATACTGGGCCCTCATAGTGGGTCCTCATACTGGGCCCTCAGAGTGGGCCCTCATAGTGGTCCTCATTGGGTCCTCATAGTGGGCCCTCATAGTGGGTCCTCATACTGGGCCCTCATAGTGGGTCCTCATACTGGGCCCTCATAGTGGGTCCTCATACTGGCCCTCATACTGGGCCCTCATAGAGGGCCCTCATAGTTGGCCCTCATAGTGGGTCCTCATACTGGGCCGTCATAGTGGGTCCTCATACTGGGCCCTCATAGTGGGTCCTCATACTGGGCCCTCATAGTGGGTCCTCATACTGGGCCCTCATAGTGGGTCCTCATACTGGGCCCTCATACTGGGCCTCATACTGGGCCCTCATAGTGGGTCCTCATTCTGGGCCCTCATAGTGGGTCCTCATACTGGGCCCTCATAGTGGGTCCTCATAGTGGGCCCTCATAGTGGGTCCTCATACTGGGCCCTCATACTGGCCCCTCATAGTGGGTCCTCATACTGGGCCCTCATAGTGGGTCCTCATACTGGCCCTCATAGTGGGCCCTCATACTGGACCCTCATAGTGGGCCCTCATAGTGGGTCCTCATACTGGGCCCTCATAGTGGGTCCTCATACTGGGCCCTCATAGTGGGTCCTCATACTGGACCCTCATAGTGGGTCCTCATACTGGGCCCTCATAGTGGGCCCTCATACTGGACCCTCATAGTGGGCCCTCATACTGGGCCATCATAGTGGGCCCTCATACTAGGCCCTCATAGTGGGTCCTCATACTGGGCCCTCATACTGGACCCTCATAGTGGGTCCTCATAGTGGGTCCTCATAGCGGGCCCTCATAGTGGGTCATCATAGTGGGCCCTCATAGTGGGCCCTCATAGTGGGCCCTCATAGTGGACCCTCATATTGGGCCCTCATAGTGGGTCCTCATAGTGTGTCCTCATAGTGGGCCCTCATAGTGGGTCCTCATAGTGGGCCCTCATAGTGGGCCCTCATAGTGGACCCTCATATTGGGCCTCATAGTGGGTCCTCATAGTGGTCCTCATAGTGGGCCCTCATAGTAGGCCCTCATAGTGGGCCCTCATACTGGGCCCTCATAGTGGGTCCTCATACTGGGCCCTCATAGTGGGTCCTCATACTGGGCCCTCATAGTGGGTCCTCATACTGGGCCCTCATACTGGGCCCTCATAGTGGGTCCTCATACTGGGCCCTCATACGGGGCCCTCATAATGGGTCCTCATACTGGGCCCTCATACTGGGCCTCATAGTGGGCCCTCATAGTGGGCCCTCATAGTGGGTCCTCATACTGGGCCCTCATAGTGGGTCCTCATACTGGGCCCTCATAGTGGGTCCTCATAGTGGGCCCTCATAGTGGGTCCTCATACTGGGCCCTCATACTGGGCCCTTACTGGTCCTTCATTCATACTGGCCCTCATAGTGGCCCTCATAGTGGCCCCTTACTGGGCCCTCATACTGGCCCCTCATACTGGGCCCTCATAGTGGGTCCTCTACTGGACCCACATAGGGGGTCCTCACTGGACCCACATAGTGGGTCCTCATAGTGGGTCCTCATACTGGGCCCTCATAGTGGGCCCTCATACTGGACCGTCATAGTGGGTCCCATACTGGGCCCTCATAC